>NC_091821.1:255088240-255338240 GCF_038994185.2 Dermacentor albipictus
CACCATTTCACAACTGGGCCGGGAAAAGATAAACCACAGGCCCATTTCGGCAGCTTGGTGCCACGCTCGCTGTCCTTCCATCACGGAAAAGCTGCGCGGATTGTGTGTCTTCTTTCTGCCTTCCTTCTTCGGCGAGTAAGTGCCCGAGGAAATGTGATACTATGGCGATAGCCCGCTTCTCCTGGATTGCATAACCCTAGGAGGAAAAACAAAAGTAAAAAAATGAGGACGAGTGTAAGAGCTTTCCGTCTGGTGTCGATAAAACTTCGTACGGTCGATACGCAACGATTCAGCTAACTATGGACGTCGTGGTTGCTTATTGGCTTGTCCCTTGTTTTTTTGTAGATAAGAAAAGCGTCTACAGGTACTTTACATATTTGTTTTTGGTCCCTGAACTTTGCAGGTTTTACGGTCGCTTGACCCGTATTTACGTAACATTTCGTACCCGAGAGTGGACTGTAAGAACAGACCCCGGCTAATTCTGATGGCGAGCGCACAATTAGGGAAGGAGGCCTGTCAATGACAAACAGTTCTTACGAACGAAGAGCTTTGTGAATTCGGTCCAAGACCGGCGCTTGATCAGAGTGCTCGGTGTTTTCTTTAGCAGCTAATTACCTCGTTTTGTTTTCGCTGCAGATGACTTAAGGTAGAGGTCTTTTTCATAGCAAGGTATTATCTAATAAAACTGTCGTGCAAGCTTCCGCGCTTTGAGAACAAAGAGTGCGCACCATTTTTGCTCCGTTCGCCTTCAAGCGCGTAAGCGCTTAGATAAATGGGGTACTGCTTGTCGCTGCCGCTCACGGCAGCACACAAAAGCGAGCTGCGATCGTCGAGGCTAGACGCCGCGCCCATTTCTAGATTAACTCAACTCAGCTGCGAGTGTTTAATGCTCATCAAAGTTGAGGTGCTACCGAACAACGAAGCCCCGTCTCAAACAAAAGCGGACACAGGGCACGTCCGTCGCTCGACGCTGCTCGCTTACGAGCTTCGGCGTGGGGAACGGGGCGCACACGTTCCTGTATTCGAGTCAATGTTCATCTATACGCACGTCCCACTCGCAGATACATATCCCACGAGGCAAGCAATATGTTTCGGCCACGCGATCGTGCGGTCGTAAGTGCGCCCCCGTGGCTATTCTAGTCTCCTACGGACAGCCGCAGCGCACGCAACGGCGTCAGTGTAGTTGGAGCGCTCCAGTGATGGTCTATAAAACATCGGGTCCGAAGGGGCACCACGCCAGACAATGCGTTACTTCAGTCATAGTTCCCTCCCTCCGTTTCTCTTTCCTTCCCCGCTTTCTTGTTTTTCAGTTTTGCTTGTATTCTCAACTCTCCTAGGTCGCCTTTTCGTGTCTTCTTCTACGCAGCACCTCTTTGATTTCCTTTTTCATGCGCTGCAGACTTTGTGCTGACAAGTTTGTCAGCGAAATTCTGAGCCGCGCCTTTTCTTTTTAATTTATTGCGGGCATCTCACGTCTCTTTTACGTCAGCCAGTTTCATCCCTGACGTCGTGCTGTCGCCGCGGTGCCTTCAGCTAGATGCATCGATTTTCGTCGCTAGGCCGCGCCAGCACAACGAAGCCGTCACGCCGGCACAACGCAGAGCAGGGAGGTGGTCGAGGCGGAGAAAAGGGGAAATTGAACCGACGCGGTCGGGGCAGATCGTTTTGGCCGCGAGCAAGACAAGCCAGTCTTCTCCAATTTCAAGCGCTCGCCATTAAAAGATGCACTAGTAGCGCGCGGGCCCGTCGGCGCGAGCGAGGAAAAAAATTCCTTCGTTGCGACCCGCGGAAGCAGTGCCGCTGTGTGGATACGAAGAAAGCGAACAGCACGCTATTTGCTAGGCTGCTGCTAGCAGATGAAAATGCACTAATGTTCATGTGCGTGGGCGAATGAAGACAGAGCAAAAGAAAGTTTCATGAAATCGCTCGAGAAATGGGAGGTGGCAGTTGAAGCGGAATATGCGAGAAGGCTGTTTTCTTGCGCCACACGGGGCGCTGTCGGTGTTCTGCACTGAAGGGGTTTGTCTGAAAGGGACCATTTATTAATCATAAATATTCCAGCGGCCAGTTGCTAAAGTATGCTGCATGCAATGAGCCCCGCTCCCGGTAACAGTGTATGGGTATCGTGAGACGAAGGCCACGAAAATGACGCACGTCGCCATTCATTTTTCATTTACCGCAGAGGACGAAGAAAAACAAAAACAAATAGTTAGACCGAAGGCTCACAGTTTCGTCAGCTCCCGGGATTGCCCCACGCAACCATGCCTATGACGTCACCACCTAATCTACCTACATTAAGCAGCACCGCGGTTTAAATTATGCCTATTTTCTAAGTGTTTGTTTGTTACTCATCTATTTTACAGTGCCGGCTTATTGCTCTCACCCCGCCGTGTGTTGTCGCATATATAGTTATTTCTTCAGTGCTTATTTTTTTGATGGTGGTACGCGCTTAATGATTTTATTTCTGCACGCGCTGTCATTTCATGTGAGTATATATATTTTGTCGATAGGATTTTAGCTTTTTGCGGTGCCTTCTATTCGGTAGCGCAGTGACCATGCCGGAATTTTGTTCAATAATTCCGAAAGTCATTTAACCTTTCCGTGACACAGGGTAATTGTAACGTCTTTCGTTATCCCCATTCCATACTTTATGTGCGGACTTGGCTCGTTTTGGCTATAGCATGGCGCAATTCCAACTTAAGCTTCTGTCAAGGTCACCTTGTGGAGCTTCCCGAAAGTCTGCGCCAACAATTTTGGGTATATCGGGGAGGGGTTAGTGATGCCGGGTAATACTTCCAACAAACATGTAGGGAAAGTATGGACCATGTGTGCCCAGCCCAGTGCAGTGGCGTAGCCAGAAGCTTCGTTCGGGGGGGGGGGGGGTCACGTTACAGCTCGGCCTCCTCCTCCTGACATTTGTCAAGGTATCAAATACATGAATAATAACTACATTGTTATTGCCAAAGATGGCAATGTAGATGGCATTGCCAAAGATGGATATGTGCCAAATTCTTAAACGCTACGCACTGTCAAGGCAAGCAAAATATGTATTTTTTCATACAATAATATGCTCACATGTCCCAAAAATTGTGCCCGAAATAACTGATATCAATGCTTCCATATTTTTTGTCTATTTAATAAGTAAAGAAAATATTACACAAACGTTAAAACTATATCATTTCGAAACCAGCAAAGCAGTGCATGCTGATCATATGAAAAATGTAAAGGCCACGAAATTAACAACTTGAGGACAAATATTTTATTGAAACTTTGTCATTCAAGAACCTTGTTTACATTTTTGTACATATTCAACCATCAGACAAAAATCTCAATGACGCTATCCTTTGTTGAAATGTATTGCATAGGAGCAGCGGTCATCGGTCGTGTATTGTGAGTAATTGCACCAATGTTATGGTCGCAGCAGAGAGCACATATAAAAAGCAGTTCTCCAAAATATAAGAGGGCGAGACAAATGAAAGTGAGCAAATCTGAATATATGACAAACGGGATACTTTATTTAAAAGTAGTCTCCATGAGCATTTAGACATTTCTCCCACTGTCTAATCAGTCGCGTAATTCCGGTCTCATGAAACTCCTTGGGTTGCCATTGAGAGCTGGACTTCTCCCCCCTTTGGCTGCTTCAAAAAGTGTGTAACTGACTCTTTCAAGTCATCGTCCGACACGAATCTGCTTCCCTTGAGCTGTTTCTTCAGTTGCCCCAAAATGTGGAAGTCGCAAGGCGACATATTCGGGATGTATGGCGGATGTTGCAGCGTTTCCTACTTGAACTTTGCCAATTTTGTGTTAATCACATCAGCGACGTGGGGACGGGCATTGTCATGGAGCAAGATGACCCCATTCGTCGATTTCCCACGTCGTTTGTTCTTCATCCGGCGTTTCACAATATCGGAAACGATCGATAGTCCCTCCAAGTTTAGGAAATTCGATCAGTAATGGCCCCTGCAGACGGCGGAAATGACGGCCTTTGCTTTCTTCGGGGCTGGCGAATTCCAGTGTTTCCCCAGTAAGTCTTGCTGCCGTGTTTCAGGCTCGTAGTAGTGGCACCATGATTTGTCGCTGGTCACAATTGCAGACAAGTCGTCACCCTCATTGTGATACCGGATCACATGAGTCAAGGCAGCGCCGAACTTCTCCGTCTTCTGGCGGTGGTTCAAAATCTTGGGCATCCATTGCGCACACAAGAGCCGATGACCGAGATATTCATGAATTATGGTGTGAACCGAACCGTGAATGATGTTCACACGCTCTGCCAGTTCATCGATACTTATGCCCCGTTCATGAGATGAGATGATTAGAATCATCGCATCAACCTTTGCGATTCTGTGTGTGTGTGTGTGTGTGGGGGGGGGGTGATTGCATGGTGGCTTTGGCCCAGTCTTGGATTGTCTTTGCAACTTTCACGTCCTTCTTTGAACAATTTGCTTCAATGCTTCACAGAGGTCAATGAAATGCAATGTTCAGCGTACACGGCAGCCATACGGCGACTAATGTCTTTTTGGGAAACACCTTCATCTCTCAGAAAACTCACGACACCACGCTGTTCAACTTTTGGAAGGTACATTATGTCACGCAACCATGTTCAACCCAGTATATGAGAGCATTAAAGAACATTTATCCTCACACCTGTGCGTCACTTTTGGAATTGACAGATGCCTGTGTGCTACGCGTATGCCACGCAGATAATGAACGGAACAATTATTGCACGGGGTGGGTTGGCTCACATTCATTTCATTCGTCCTCGTGCATAAGAAACGCGAAGATACAATAGAATATACAAATGCCAAGATACAGCTTGATTAAGGGCAAGAAAGTGCCACTGGAAAAAAAGTTTACTGCACGTGTACACAAAACCTCGCAACAATATATTTAAATATACGTATAAATCTCCAATAAATCTACGTATCTAAGAAAAAGTCAGTGTATGTAATGCGTCAAACAAGGCAAATAAACATGTTGCGCAATCACAGATTCGCAGATCACAGAATCCCAAGCCCCCCCTCCCTCCACTCTTCCTGATGTATCGCGTGCGACGGAAGGCGGCGCTCTTCCTCCCCGCTTTTGTCCCTTGCGCACACAAGACTGAGCCACCACCGTAGGCTCACGTATGCCACCACCACTCCCTTACGCTTTCACTCGCACATACAGCAGGCGACGCGCGGTCATGATGTAGGACTTTATACTGAACATGAGGGCGACGTCGACGGCAGGAATGCGCCTGGAGTGTCCGTATAATTGCTATCGAAATAATACAATAAGAGTATCCGGAAACTGAAGCGTCCCGTGGGCCATTACTTTCCGCAAAAGAAGGAGTAAGAAAATCGAAGTTTCACCATGCGGCAATTCTCTGCGCCGCAATGTCCTTTTTCTTTAATGGAGAGGGGGCACCGAAAGGAAAAAAAACAACGCAAAGGAAAGCATGTTGGGCACAATCAAAGCCCTACTTTTGGCGCCTCTAATGTAGCTACCGAAGGAATTTTGAAGAAAACGTGAGACGCTTGGTCCACAGAGAAGCATACGCATACTGCTCAGTATCCTACACCGGCGAGACAAGACTTTCCGGAGTGGTCGCGCTCAAGCGAACGCGCTGCCTTCCGTGGAGTCCCCACAGTGATGCCGGCGAGCGACCATTGTTTCTTTTTCTCGTCTGCTAGCCGGAAAGCGTCCAAAACTCTGCCAGGCGAAAATCCACTTGGCCAGAGAAAAACGACCACGCACCGAAGTGCGCCACGCGGGGGTCGGGGCAACACGAGAAAAAAGCATGCGCTTTGGCTGGCTCTGGCAGCCCGCGCGTAGCGAGAGCAAGAAAATTGAAGAGGCTCAATGTGTCCTCGCGAATAAAAGTCAAAGTAGAAAAATAAATAATAACGTAGTTACCTTTGCTGGCTTTAGTGCCTTGACATGGATGCTATGGCGCAGGTAAAAAAAAACATGTCGATATTCTTTTCTGTGACATCACGCCACAAATGAACCACCACAATGCTTCGGCTCATCGGACCCCGCTGAGTGCTTTGTCAACTTGTCTGATAGTGTGTTGATTTGGCTTTTCTCGTTGTATGGTCCAATCTACGGCTTTAGCGAAGTCAATGCACCTCTGGCGTCAAATGTTTATAACATTAAACCTACAAAGTTCCGGAATTGAAAATCTAAAGCACGACGTTGGAAATGTCGCAGCACCTTTTGCATCAAAAGTTTATGAGAACTTTACACCCACAAAATTTCGGAATTTAAATTCATGCGCTCCGTAGATTCCGCGGCCTTCGCGAGATGCCGCGGCGAGCCCGCTCGCCATCAAAACGCCCTTGAAACTTTGTGCTCGGATGGGGCTCCTTGAGTCATGTGACTCCTTGTGCATGGGCATGGCCGCAAAATCCGGCCCGAGTTCGCAATGTCCGCGCTGAAATGTCTTTTCGAGCGTGAAATAGACATTCCAGACAAAATCCAGAACGACTTCCTGCACATGGGGTTGCTTTGGTTTGTCCGCAGTGCATGACAGCCCGAAAAAATTTCGATGCGGGGCTGATGCCCCATGAGCCGATTTATCATTGATCACACCCAAAAACAAATTGCGGCGGAACCCATCTCACGATGACTGTCGACGGTAATCTGTTAGCATTGAATCAATATAGAGAATAACTTTTTGCCACCGTCGAAACGAGTGTGCGAGGCGTGTACTACAGCGAGATTCCTCTTCCTCGCTTACGTAAGAACACTCGTCCCATCTATAGTCATATACAACTTTAGAAAAAAGGGGGCGTTTACTCCTCCGACGCGGATGCACACGAGCATCCACCAATGGGCGCGCACTCTGGACTGACGTCATGAGCCAGACGGCCAGTCACCCCGCCGATAAAGAAAATGGCCGCCCTCGCTTCGAACTGGGCCTAGTCGCGTCAGATGTGTGCTTCAGCGATAAATGCATTGTTTTATATAAGTACTTTTTCAATAGCAACTGATTCATTTTAAGCTTGGAAAACGAGTAGTAGATACGCCATGTACATGCGAACAAGCGCAAAAGCCATGCAGAGCTGCTCTTTCTACTTTTGGCACTTGCAATGCAGCTAAAGAGCAGTCGACGGGCAGCGTTGTAGAAGGCACGGGGTTATTTTTCTGTCGCTATCCGGCATGTGTTGTAGCGCATGAGAGCTCTACTAAACCAGTCATTAAAATAAAAAGTATTTATTTATACCAAGAATTGCGCGTTTCAGGAGCACGATTTTTTGAGCGGGACTATTTTAGTCGCGGAGGCAATCGGCAGTCGCGCTTCGGTCATCTGGGCGGGGCCTCCCATTTTTTCTAAAGTTGTATCCGACTATAGTACCACCACCGCGAAGCCTATCCGTGACCTCCAAAACACATGGCGCGCCGGTGCGTACGAACGCCGAGAAACGCGTCATGCGGCAACCGTGACCCTCTCTCGCGCTTGTATCTGGACACGCTGCGCCATCTCTTGGCGCTGCCAAGAAGTCCCAGCGTGCCCTCCGAGATGAGTAGCGTGGCGTGCCGGTGCCTGGGAACGCTGAGAATTGTTCCCTCGCTTGGACCCGCACACCCAGTGGCACATACTCAGTGTCCCAAGGTGGCAAGAGATCTATTGAACAGCGGCACATACCTAGTGTATTTGTGGCGCAGAACCCTTGTGACGTGGGTTCGTTTCCGCTCAACATCGGATAAATTTAAGGGACCTTTAAGGGAATTTAAGTTGGCATCAAAGACATTCGTTGAAGAGCGGCACATACCTGGTGACGCAAGCTCGCATCGAAGAGGTCCGTTGAAGCCCAGAAAAAACAGAGTGGCACATATCCAGTGCAACAAGTTGGCGTCGCAGAGTTTCTTCAAACAGCTGCACCTACACAGTACCGCGTCTACAGTGACCCATGTCGGCGTGAAAGAGGTTCGTTGAAGACCGGCACGCATGTACACATCGCCTAATACTCAGTGACCCAACTTGATCCCACGGTAGGTTTCGAACCCTGTTACCTCAGCGCAACAGCCCGATACGCTACCCATTCGCCTGCGGACTGCCCAGTGGCCCACCCAAGTAGGCGTGAAAATGGTTCGATACGAAGATACAACAAAGGGCGTGAAGTACCCTTAGAAGGCTACTGCATTAATAATTGACACGCAAGCTAATTTATCCAGCTTGAATATATGGCGTTCGCAAAACAGGTGCGCTTATACCCATAGTAGAGACGCATAGCAGAGACGCACCCGCTGACTGAAATGTCCCTGTTCGAGCTCTGCCACGTTCATCTTGTTGCTGTGGATCTCACCCTGCATGCGTGAGCTTGCGGACGTCCATTTTTCTCCCTTTATTCATGAGTGTTGCCTGCAGACGCAATACCAGAAATTTTTTTTACTTCCCGAGTTTCGGACTTGGGTACGAAGTTTCTTGCAAAATGTGTTCGGCCAACACTGAAATGACGCGTAACAAGCGTCATTTATTGGTGTAGATCACATCAGTGGTGCCGAAGAGATTGCTTCCAAAGATGCTGCATGCTATCTTGTCCTGTCGGTTGTATGCTCAGCCCCAAACAAGGCGTATTCAATGTGCGGACGAGTCAATAATTACCAGCAATATAAGCAATGCACAATAAACCACAAGAAGAAGCACACTACCTGCAAAACAGGGGTGATATATGGTACACCCTTATCATGTGGCCGACGATATTTAGGGCAAACACGCAGGTGTATCAATGACAGGGCAAGAGAGCATGCAGGATCTTTGGAAGGAATCACCGCTGTGCATCTCGCTTTTCATTATCGCCATCACTATTGCACGGTTCAATTTCACGACATATCAAAGTTTTAGGAAAAAGTAAAGACAAGCTGATGTGCGAAATTTTATTAGCCATGGCAGTTGACAGAAGCGGGAAATATTGCATGAGTACACCATCAATACTACTAACAGAAAAAGAAAAGGGCTACTTGAGCAAAGACGATATTTCAACCTAAGGAGTCGCATAATTGGCATGACACAAAAAAACAAGCATCGGCTGTCTTGTGCTATAAAAAGTGCAGGAAATCAATAATAAACATTTAGTTGCTAGTCCAGCGTGTGTCGTTGACTCTTCCTGTCCGTGTCAGAACGTTCTGCTGGAAACCATTTGTGCTATGTGCAACCAACGAGCTCAGGCAAACACTATTCTTAAGCTCCTGCAGATGTTTACCATGGCAGATGTCATCTCAGTCTACCAATGTACCGATGAAGCGCACTAGGAATTGACACTGAACATGCCTCCGCCCTTTTTATTCAGGCCCTCTTCTTTGGTTCAGCCGGCATAATCTTGGACATGTGCAGCAGATACCACTGGTCGCCGCTAAACACTACCGCCCCCGCCCGTGACCAGGGCTCAGCTGTCCCCCTGCCGGCTACGTCGGTTGGGGTGTGACGTCACCATCTGCTGAATTATAAAGGACTTGAGTCACTCATTTGCCTTCACTGGGCACGGTGGTTCCGCACCAGGACTTGACACTGAACATGCCTCCACTCCTGTTTTTTTTTTCAGGCTGGTTGTTGTTCTTGCCGTAGTGACAATCCTATGTTATTGGTTCTACCGTGCCCAAAGTGTTGCGTTGAAATGGCGTATGAGTGTGTTCACGTATGTAAACTGCTCTTATGTGGTGACGTGAAAAGCAATCCAGTTCCCAGTGTTCAAAACATGTTCGTTCAAATTATAGAAAAGCATAGCCAAATTTAAAAAGATATTTTTGATTTGAAAGATTTTCAAGAAAAACTTAACGCATCCCTTAAAACTCTGTCCGCTACATTAGTCTACGAGTGGCGCAACGTGTTGTCAATTTAGCAGTCAGCATTGATAGGATAACGCCAATCGAACAGCACGTGAAATATATTCACCAGTCGTTTAACATGGAACGGAGGAAGGTTACTGATATCGAAGACCATAGCCGCCGTTCCTATCTGATTATCCATGGAATTCCTGAAGATGAAAAAGAAAGTGAAAAAAACGCTCAGAGATAAGTTGCTCATCGATATATTTAAGAAAAATTTAGGGTTGCAAACTTCCTCGGTGGGTCGAATTCACAGGCTCGGAAAAACGACCAGTAAGGAACGTCCAGTTATCCTTTGTTTACAAATTTATTTAGGAAAGAAAAGCATGTGTTCCAATGTAAGAAAACTTTTCATCACGAATTACTATTCGAAAGAAACCTTAAGAAAGCGTAAGTTACTTTGGGAATTATCTAAAGCAGAGAGGAAAAATAAACTCAAAGTATAGCTCATAAATGACAAGCTGACAGTCAACCATCAGACATATGTATGGAACGACGCTACAAATGAGCGGGTTCTGCTCTCTTCACAGCTTGCTGCGGATGCTCGTACCCCAAACTGACGCACTGCCTCCAGAGGCCCGAATCCTTCACACTTTATTATTTTGAGCACAAATGCGCCGAGCATAGTTAATAAAGCGGAATCACTTGAAATAGCTTTATTTACCCACAATCCACACGTAGCCATCATAACAGAGACTTGGCTAAACCCTGATATTAGTAATCGCTGTGTCTTCCCTCCTTCGTACTCTATTTTCAGGCGTGACAGAGAATCGTGTGGGGGTGGTGTCGCTGTATTATTGAAACAGAACATTAACGTCACACTCTTGCAACAAATTGATAACCATGAAAATGTCTTTTCATGGCCACACATTCATACTATGCGCAATATACAGACAACAAAATTCTGAAAATGAGCACCAGCGCAGGCTGCATGATCATCTTTCGTCGTTTGGCAAGAAGAACATAATTCTTGCCGGAGACTTCAATGTTCCTAGCATTGATTGGTGTAAGGGAAGTTTCGAATCGATGCATGACTCGGTCGTTCTTTGTGATATTATGTTTGCTCATAACCTAAAACAACTCGTCATGGAGCCAACTAGAGTACGCGGATCTGCTAGCTCTATCCTTGACTTTATGTTTATTAACAATAGCACTTCTGATACATTAACCACAGTATACAAAGGCATATTTCACCATAAGATAGTAGTAGTAGCCTTCGCTCTATTGAAATGCAATCAACCTAACACAATAAAACATACGACCATAAAGGACTACTCAAAAGCTAGAGACGAGTTGGTACTGGATTACTTAGATATAGCATTCGAAAAGTTTTCAGCTGAGAATGTGCCAGAATTATGGGCAATATTCAAAGAGCACTGCCATTATTGCATTAATAACGTTATTCCTGATAAAAAGATACGCGTGAAGAAGATAAATTTGTGGATTAACCGGCACATCATCCAATTGGAAAGAAAAATAAAGCGTCTAAAAAGAACTAAGTCCCAGAAGCTGGTTTCTTGGGAACATTGACGGTTGAATTGTCCGCAAGTGTTCGTTCGGCGAGGCAGCGTTACTTTACTGAGACCCTCCTACAGTTTATACAGAAGAAGCAAAGTAAATTCTTGAAACATGTCCGGTATTCCAGTCAGCCCATTAAACAGATAGTTGTAAATGTCAATGTCATCTGATGTACAGAAGAAATGGCAGCGCACTTTAACTCCTACTTTCACTCTGTGTTTTTAGTGGCGATGGTGATGTTAACAATGACAACAATTATTGTGATTCTTCATGCGAACCCGTTATTTTAGTTTCTCATGAGTGCATCATGGAGATGCTTCTTAGACTTGATACGAAGTGTTCTGCTGGTCCTGATGGTATACTCAATGCTTTCTTAAAGCGCTATGCAGAATCCTTAGCCCAGTTCCTAACCAAAATATTTCGTGAATCAATGTTATCAGCTTTATTACTCCCTGAATGGCTTACAGCCATAATTGTGCCTGTTCACAAGACCGGAGGCGGCCTTTTGGTAGGGAACTACCGTCCTATCTCCTAACCTGTTCCTCCTGTAAACTTATCGAACACATAGTCGCAAATCATATATTGTGGATTGTAAATACAAGTTCCGCACTTAGTCCATGTCATCATGGTTTCAGAAAGGGATTTTCAACCGTTACACAATTAACAACAGGTGTTCACACGCTTATGGCATATTGGATAATTCCGGACAAATTGACGTATTATACCTCAATTTCAGTAAAGCATTCGACAAGGTTCCTCACGATAAACTACTTCTGAAGCTTAAGGTAACTGGACTACCGGCACCACTCATAAAATGTTTTGCTGCTGATTTAAAACAGAGAAAACAATATGTCGAAATTGACGGTTTTTGTTCCCCTCCACTTGAGGTCACATCAGGTGTTCCGCAGGGGAGTTTACTGGGACCTCTATTTTTCTTGTATTATATAAATGATTTGGCCTCCTTTATTGATGAAAACGTCAAAATTAACCTTTTTTCCGATTATTACATGTTCAAAGAAATAAATTCTGTCTTAGATCAAAGCCTGCTGAATACTGCTTTGCATGATGTTTTGTCTTGATCTGACAAACGGGGGATGTCACTGAACTTTGAGAAAACACTATTTATGAGCTTCACCAGGAAGAAGACGCATCTTACGTTTCACTGGGCCCTCCACACTACATCCGTGACTAAGGTCACAAAATACAAATAGTTAGGCGTAATCGTTAGCAACCAGCTTACTTGGAGTGATTACTTGTACTTTATAACCTCATCGGCTATGAAAAAACTCGGGTTTTTAAGACACAAGTTGAGGGAAGCACCTGCCAGTGTGAATAAATTAGCTTATGAATTTGTTGTTAATCCAAAACTTGGGTATGCCGCTGTAGTGTGGGATGCTCACACGAAAAAATACATTTCACAGATTGAGAAGGTTCAAAGGCGCGCCGTGCGATTCATTTACAACAAATACAGGAATTCTGACTCACCATCTCTCCTCATGAAAACTAATCAAATTAAACTTCTCTGTACCGGAAGAAAAATACCGAGAATAGAATTTTTGCACTCCTTGTTACATGGAAAGCTCGGCATTCCGGCCACACCATATGTCACGCCGGCTTTAACCCCTAAAACACGATACACACACACAACTATAGCTTAACTGCTCATTTCACAAACACAAATTCCCCTAAGTGCTCATTTTTTCCGGAAACAATAACTGACTGAAATTCACTACCTAAAGAGCTTTTCAAATGTGGAAACCTTAAAAAGGCCATTACCGATATTTTTTACCCTCTAATACAGAGTTTTGCCAGTTGCATTGGGATCCATTTGGAGGTGCCAGACCTGTATATGAATTTGGAAGTGTTTTATATCTACATGCATGCTTCTTAACATATATGTACATAGCTGTTTGCACAATGCATTGTATTCCTTCTTTGAATTAGCCCTTCCTGCTTGGACCAAAAAGGTCTGCAGTATTATGTAAATAAAAAACATAAATAAAAGTGCCTGAGAACAGAGTCGGCCATGGTCACTTTTGCAGCACAACTACACCATCAGAGATCAAGGCGTGGCACTTAATATACAGGTTTGAAGCACTTTCTCCCCACCCACTGCAAGAAGTTCAGTGTTGGCGATATGGTCACAGTATTAGGGATGGAGATCAGAGCTTCGGTGCCACATTTGCGGAGACGGCCACGATGCAAAGGCGTGTGCCTCTCAGTGCGAACGATGCTGTTTGTGCGAAGGTTGTCATGCTGCGGACTGTCCTAAATGCCCGGCCAGAGACCGAGAGCTTCAAATTCTAGAAGCTATAGAACGGACGCGACGTTCGCGTCGTTGAGCCCGGGTCCAGAGAAATCGTGTGGGTATCTTGAAACTGTTGCTCGTCGCTCAAACGATATATGAATGCATCTCTTGGTGATGTTGTAGCTGCTGCTGTAGATAATGCTATAGGAAAAGTCCTTGACAGTCTTTTTACGAACTTTTCAGAGATCACCCGGCAAGTTTTTACTGCTCAGATGTCACAACTCTTGCAGGTCGTTGCGTGGTTTTGCTTCTGTGTTTACAAGAGGCCTCGCCCCGCAGTCTTGACGGCACTGAACCTTCCCCAGCTCATGTCGAACGCGTAGGTGATAGCAGTTCTGAGACCAGTTCAGATAACATTGAGAAAATTTATTTGTGCGCTCGAACTTGTAAACGTCTTCCTTCTCCATAACCCCGAGACCTGCCATCCTCCATAAACTAAATGCTAAAAAGGGTAAAATTCAGAGCCTACAACTGCCGTCTGCGGGAAAGCGTCCTGCAGACGGAAGCTACTGCTGGTATATGGTCAATACAGGGTTCCATTTTTGCTGTAGCTACTGATTTGTTATATCGCTATAATAAACTTTCTTAGGATTAGACTGTTTTGCAGAAAACTTGGTTATCCACAAAAGAAAGCTGTTTTAAAAGAATTATGACACTTTTAATCTGGATCGCCTTTCTCGTAGGCGGGGTTTAGCATTTTTCATCTAATCGAAAATTTGCCATAGAGCTAAGATTGCTCACCAGATATTCTCCACAGAAAGTGATAGTCATCATTGGATGTACTCACTCCTGTATAAGCTCCATTTTGAATTGCCAATGTTTATTTCCCTACAGAAGTTCTGTATACAGGTTCTCTTGATGCCGCGGTTGCACCATGCAGAAAGGATATGCTCATAGCTGGTTATTTCAATTTTCACCATGTATCATGGGGCTGTCGGCCCAATTCTTGTGGTAAACCAGTGTTAGATTGGGCTTCGTTGTTAGATGTATTAGTTGTGTTAGATGTATCGTGCAAGTCGTGTTCGATCCTAGACCTAACTTTTCATGTTCAGGTTGCGTCATATTGTCCTGGTCTGCTATCACTTCAGCCACAAACAGCGACCATCTTCCAATAATTTTTAAAATAGCGTACCCAATTAATTTGGTGGATAAGCATGTCCGCGTCTATCTATAGCAAATTTTAAGACTGATGGCTATCAGTTTTAAGGAAGGAAGGAAGGAAAAAGTGGAGAAGGAAAGGTAGGGAGGTTAACCAGTTTGGCTTAACCGGTTTGCTACCCTACACATGGGAGAGGGATGGGGGAGATTAAAGATGGGGAAGGGGGAGAGGGAGAGAGAGCACACAGCACAGCACACACACATCGTCCGTTGGAGTCCATCAATCTGGCATGGTACGCGACGTCACTCTCACAGCCGCTTGTCCAATCCCGTCTCTTTCAAAAACCGAAGTAGTCCCTTTGTCGCCTTCACCTGCGATATCTTCTGTCGGCGGCATGTGAAAATCGTGTCGAGGGACAATGGTCTACTGTCAAGGCGCGCTAGAACAGATGCCAGGGACTCTCGCTGAACATTAAATTCAGGACAGTCGCACAGAACATGTTCCAGCGTCTCCTCGCAAAGACAGGCATTACAGAGATCGTTGTCGGCCATTCCAATGCGGAAGGAGTAAGATTTAGTGAAAGCCACCCCCAGCCATAAGCGATAAAGCAGAGTCGCCTCTCTTCGACGCAGTCCAGTTGGCATATAGAGATGCATCAAAGAGGGCAGGTGGTATTGATGGTTGCTCTGGATGATCTGGCTATTTGTTGTGCACCATAGAGATAGCGTGATCTCATGTGCAAGCACTCGAAGTCTGCTAGCTGCGTCGGATCGTGAAAGCGGTATGGCCTCTTCTTGTGCGTCTTCAAGAGCTGCCCGAGCGGCATTATCGGCGTCTTCATTTCCACTGACGCCGCAGTGACTTGGCAGCCACTGAAACGTCACGTGGTGTCCTTTCTCCTGTGATGTATGGAGTAGGCATCTAATATCGAATACGAGCTGTTCGAATGGCCCGCGATGCAGAGCTGATAGTACAGATTGTAGGGCTGCCTTTGAATCGCTGAAGATTGACCATTGTCGAGGTGGCTCCCGATTGACGACACGAAGTGCAGCGCGAAGAGCAGCTAGTTCAGCAGATGTCGATGTTGTTGGGTGGTCAGTCCTAAAGCTGATGGTAATAGCTTTTGCTGGGACAACCACAGCACCGGACGAACACTGGATGTTTGTGGAACCATCGGTATAAATGTGTTCCCTGTCCGCGTACCTCTCGTGCAGAAGAAGCAGAGACAGTTGTTTCAGCACAGGCGACGACAGTTCAGACTTTTTTCCGATTCCTGGTACACTGAGATGGACTGTAGGGCTGATAAGACACCAAGGGGTTATCGATGGTTTAGATGCAGCGGTGAAGCCCGATGGAAGTTTGTCGCTGTATTTGATGATAGTTTTAGCGAATGATGATTGGTGCCTGTCTGAAGGTAGTGCTGCAAGGTGGTGATAGGTGGCACGTGCTAAATGTCTGATGTGCGTTCTCAGGGCTTCCACCGTAATGTGAGTTCGCATTGGATGGTCCCGAGCAATTGCAAGAGTTGCCTCTGTTGAGGTGCATCTGGGCAAACCAAGGCAGACTCTGAGTGCTTGAGCTTGTGCTGCCTGCAGAACACGAATATTTGTCTTGCAGGTGTTGGTCAGTACAGGTAGACTATATCTTAGAAAACCGAGAAAGAGAGCTCTGTAGAGTTTAAGCATTGCGTCTACTGACATCCCCCACGATCAGTTTTAACTAATCAAGTAGGTCTAAGCGATAAAGTAAAGGAATTTAATTTGTTTCACATGATAAGTGGCAGTTTTAAAACTCCAGATTCAGTATGCAGTCAACTAAGCACGGTAGTTTTATCCTGCACTGTCAAAAAGGTTTGCGCCCTTTAGCGCTTGTTGTATAACAATAATTGTCATATATCTTGACCGTACTTCCTTTCTTTAACGTTGCGCACCCGGACTAATGCGCTCATTTTTGTACAGAACTTAGTATAACTATTACAAGCAGTAATCTATGATGTAGTTTTCCCAAATTTACCTATTGCGTCAGTAAGCGTTGAATTTGATTATATATATTTCCTAAACACGCTAAACTTTTGCCTATTAGATAACTAAAAGCTTCATTAGATGATCACCTGGAGAACCTCCAAATAAATACAGTAATAGCCACAGATGCTTCTTAGAAACTCGCATATGCAGGGCCCCTCTTTTGTAGGCGTCGAACTAGCGCCTTTCTTTTCTCCTCAACTAACTCAAACAATGACATGATATAGTTGTTTTATAGTTCTAAGTACGGTTGTGGCTGACAAGTGTGATTTTTTTATGATCACATTTAGAAATAAAGAGAGAGACAGAGATAAGAAGGAAGAAGGAAAGAATGAGAATGAGAGTCATTGCGTACGCACCCGCAGATGAATTTTCCTTCAAATTTATATTCACAAAAACAGCACTCGCCTAGGCTAGAAGTCTTCAAGAAGGGCGTTATCCCTTTGGTAGCCTTTTACGCATATTATAGGTATGAGGCCATGGTCCATGCATCTTTGCGAGAATGGCTTGTGGTCTCAGCGGCTAAGACTTATAGTGCGCAGAGGATATCGATGAGAGTCGAAGGTGGGACAGGGGCGCAGAATGTGCTGTGTATTTTCACTACATCCGCAACAGAGGCATGCGGTGCCATCGTCCATTCCGATAAGGAAAAAACAAGCGTTCGTGAAGGCGTCGCCCAACTACAAACGGTACACTGAAGTTATTTCACAACAGGGAAGTCCGCGTGGCAGACGAAGTCGCAAGCGAGGGTCTATTGAATACAATCGCAATTTGCTGAAACATTTTGAATTCCAATGTCGAAGTGCGACGCAACGAGCAAGTCAGTAAAGTGACCGCGCGGTGTCGGTTCTCGACAGCTGTTTTCTTACGTACTGATCTTGCTGGTGGGCGAAGTGCAGGGTTTCATCTGTTCTGTCGTCGCCGGTAGTGTAGTCCGGTATAGGCACTGATATATAATACCATGACCGTTCTCGAAGGCTCGGTGGTGAGCATGTGTATATTCATATACTAGCTGCTCATGAGAACCACGAGGCAAGGCAAACTGTAGTGTTTGTTCGGCGGTCTTGGAATCACCAAAAGCACTGCCTATCGATTCGGAGCTTGTTGAAGCTCATAATCAACAGCCCCTTGACGAGCCGCAAGTTATGCTGCTATCGATATCATTACATGTGAAAGCTGGAGCTGTATAGAAACGGAGCTCGATATTGCAATTAACAAGTGCTCTTGATAGCTCGCTCGATATGAGATTCAGTATGTGAAAGCGACGGTTCACATTGGATTAGAGATTGATATTTTGCAGCGAAGCTGTTATGGGGAGTTCCACAATAATTTTGGTGTGGAAGCGGTGAAGGAGGATGGCGGTGTGGTCGGCATCAAATGTCAATCATACAAGAAACAGCAAGGCAACCTGAATCGGAGCCCCGATGCGGCTGTATAGTAAAACCAGAACATTGACGAGAACGCTCAGCCAGACGCCGGCGTCGGTGATGAGCAAGCAGCCAGCAACTCAGCCCTGCCAGGCTGTCAGAACGCGCGGCCACACGTCGGCGTGGGTAGAGCCGATGTAGCATGCAGGAACATGCGTCGGATGTATCACAGGGTGTATAGGCACTAAGTTTGGATATAGTGAAGCATCTGAAAAGGTTCGGCTATAAATATAGTGAAGTGTTTCTGAAGTGTTGCCTAGATTTCGGGCACTGATATGTAGTGGACAGTACTCATAGAGCCCCACGGTGGAAGAAGTAGAGACTACACTAGCGCCATCAGGCATATAGACTCGACGATGGTAGCCGCCACATCAACACATTCACCTCATAAATAAATGACAATTCTTTGTGGGCCTTCTGTTCCAAAAGATAAAACACTACTTCCGAAGGTTATGAGAACTCCCTTATACAGCTTCAATCTCTTCGACGTATGATATCCTTGAATTGACATGGATCTGCGGAGTCTCTTACTATTGCGATAGTATTCACTTGGAACTACACTTATCGCACGGGTTTCAAGGTATGCTCCGTGAAACTTGCGCTATTGTTCCACTTACTTTTTCACCGAACCGCCATTTTATGCAGTGAAGCACAAAAGCGATTGGAATGCCCGTGAATTTTGCCGCACGCTTTGAGAACGAATATCTCCCAACTGGTGTCATTCCCAAAAATTCTTTTAAGCAGATACGCCTTGCGAACCCACCGGCTACAATTCGTCATTTGCAATGTGCCGTAAGATACTTAATTGAAAAGTTCATTTGTGAATTCTTCCTTATTAGACGATGGCGCATTTAGATTTCTCGTGCAAGTAATATGCACCGCTTTGTGTAGTCTAAGTAAATGACTAGAATTATGTTATGCGCCCAAAACGATTTTTAAAAATTCTGTATGGTCTCAAAAACACACACATTGAAGTTTCGTTCGTGTCACCAAGGGCAGAACCCTGTAAACAAGCTATAGTACTGACCTTTAATCTATCAGGATAGACCATGCAGATAGCCCAGGCTTCTTTTGAATGAATTCGACTTCCAAGAGTGTAGCAAAGAGCTCTTCTGCAATCGAGGATGCCACGTGTGAAAGTCGGCGGCTTATTCGCACGCCAAGAGATGGTATCACAAACGCTGGCGTTCGTCCCATTCGTAGGTGCTGAACTGTCGACGTAAATATGCGTGGTAGTCGTGAAGATGGCACACAGTTAGCATTTTTTATACTTGATACGCATGTCGTAATGTCGGAAAATGAAAAATAGGAAGAAAACAGTTTGACGAGTTGCTGCGGTAGTCAGTTCTGGAATATATTTTAGGCGCCAAAGCTGGTGTTATCCAATACGCCCCAAAATATCACTGCAAGGTCGTTTCCGCATTTCCCCCGCATCGAAACACGGCCGCAGCGGCCAGGAATAGAAGTGGAGGCCTCGATATTATGTGGCGGAACGCCTCACCTGCTCGCGCAGTTGCGGCGCGGCGGATCGCTTGATAAGTGAATTCTCGTCTAGTGGAGGTCTTGTTCGAGGAAAAACAAGCAGGAATATACATGTTATGCGCATTACGTTCACTTCGCGATAACAATGAGATCAGCGGTTTGCGTCTTAAACCGGACCAGGTCCTATTCCGTTTGTTTTTTTCAGCGCCGTCTACTTGGCTTCTTTATCTGTTGGCTTCATATGGTTGTGCCTAAAAGATATCAAGCCACTTGGTCCCCCCCTCCCTCCGTTTCCTTTCTTCTTGTTATGTCATAGGGAGGGTCTCGACTCCGGCAGGTTTCATGCCTTCTGGTAGCTTACGAGGGTTTATCGACCATAACTGAGGTTTTTTAGCGCACGAAAAGGGACGAAGACAGTGGCAAGACGCGGACACCGCGCTACGTCCGCGTCTTGCCACTGTCTTCGTCCTTTTTCGTGCGCTAAAAAACCTCAGTTATGGAATACCAGCACGCCCTAACCTACGCTCTTATTGACCAGTCGCCTACTCCTAATGTTCACGTACTGCATGACGGCTGCGGTCGAAAGAATGTTCCACATCCGCCACCATGTCCATGAGTAGCGCTGGTTAACACTCCTTGGGTTACATCATAAACACGCTGATGCATTTCTATGCCTAAGAAAGCGCACGTGGACGCAGTCGTCGCCGTAGCTCTCAATGGTCGATCATTGCACGCGTAAAATGCGTAAGTTGTCGGTTCGGCTCTCACCGGCGGCAAATTCTTTTTCGTCCACCTTCGTCCCCTTTACTTTGTCACTTATATATTTCAACTAAAATAAAAACAATTAATACCCCTTATGCTTCCCTTAGTTTCATAATCTGTCGGCCTCACATGATTGTGACTATACCAGGTGTTTCTGCGAAGATATAAAAAATTTTTTTTAAAAGTCACTTTGGCAGTTAGCACAATTCTAGTCCTTGAACTGTTCTATTCGAATAGGTGGACATTAATTGCACGAGAAATCGGAATACATAATCGACTAATTAGCAAAAATTGAGTAATTAAGTTTTTAACTAAGTTTTTAACGTCCGTGTTCTGTACGATTATTTGCTGATGACTGCATTGCACACCGTTCGATTAACTGCTCCGCTGACCGCGTGAAACTCCAAAATGATCTTGAAGATATCGGTGATTGGTGTGCCATGTGGCTCATGCCCCTGAACGTGTCGAAGTGCAAAGTAGTTTCCTTTAGACGAAAAACTATTAACTCTCACTATTCTGATCTTTTGGTTGTAAGGCCCAAACAATGAAATGTTCCTTTCCTTCGAACGCTTCCTAACCTTACGTGAGGCCTCCTTACAGCAAAGGACCGATGGAGGAAGCAAGCCTACTCTGAAAGCTCCCTTCGCCCGTCCTTACGTACGGAATGGTAGCCGCATGCCTGGGTTCGGGTACCCAAACAACATTATTCAATAAAAAGATGTTGTATCGTCGCATAATTTTTAAATTGAAGTGCTAATGTAGAGACGCGTGCACGCTTTCTTCTACTTTTGTTTAATAAACGTAAAAAAAGTACCACATTATAGCGCAGAACTTGATAGGCTCCAGCAACGCTGGCACCGCCGGCGTCGCGCAGCACCTAGAAATGCCTACGAACGCTACTCATGCCGAACGTGCGAGTGAAACGAACATGCCTGGCAAGACGTACCATGCTCGCGCTTCTCCGCAGGCGGGCGACTGTGCGCATGCGCAAGCAAACATCACGTGGCTAAGCAGTAAGGTGAAGCGCTCGTTCAGGGCCAGGAGCTGCGTAAGGACGTATGAAGGTAGCTTCGCAGCTACCTTACGCTGAGGAAGCACCAAGGAAGCCTTCGGTGAGGGTTCCTCAGTAAGGAAGCTTTCAAAGTGACATAAGGTGGTCACACCGCAATGAAGGCTTCCTTACTGAGGTAAGGAGGGTTTCATTGTTTGGCCCTAACATAGTTGACCACGCCACAGAATATAAGTACTTAGGAGTTCTCCTTACGCACAATCTTTCGTGGACTAATCGCATCACCTTCATTTCAGCTAATTAACGCCTCCAGATCATTAGGATCCCTCCGCCGCAACTTAAGAACTGCGCCTTCACCAGTACAAAAACTAGCTTACATAACTATTGTACGGTCACAAATTGAGTATGCCTTTTCTATTTAATCTATTCTATTTTCAATTTAATAAACTATTTAATCAGGCGTTTTGCAAAGCGTTCTACAACTTTGTAATTGGAATTTTAACCTAACTTCCTTGGTTTAGGGTAATTAATCGTGACTATTCATACAATTAAGCAGAATGCAAGAAAAGTGGGACTTATTCCCTGCAATAGTTAGCAACATGCAATTGATCGCGTCGTCTCAGAGTGCACCGGCTTATTTTTAAACTCTGGCTATAGTTAGCTGGGGCACCATGTATATATGAGTGTATGTAGATGTACATTGTTAATGGCTTTTTGTTACCAAGGTAACCATGTATTGCTGTTTAAGTTCTACTGTTTTCTATGCACCGCTACCGCGCGGCATGAAATGCCTGTAATGGTCCCCTGGGCGTGGTGAAGTGGCGCTTGCGTGCGGCTTTTAGCCCACCGGAGCATCCAACCTACGTCTGGTTATTGATTGATTGATTATAGAGCTGAATTGCTCTACTACAAATTAAACTAGTCTACAGATTATGCAGCTGAAGTACTGCATGGGTCAAGCGCCTGGCATGTGGAAATTGCCTACAACGCACAATGTCGAGCCGTGTGCAAGTACTATGAGGACCTGTAATGTGTACAAGCTATCACGTAGGGGTTTGCGGGACGAGAAGGAACAGTCAATTTAATGCCTGCATCTTATTCTAAGAAATATGTTTAATATTAGTTATACAATCCGTATGTGAAATGTATAAGGGAAGCATGAGAGAGAGGATTTTTAATAAAAACAGCGGGACCCGTATTCACAAAACGTTCTTACGCTAAAAACATCCATGCGAGCCGATAGTGATGTAGAACATATTACAAGCGAAGGCGATCAGCCAATGAAAAACAGCACTTACGAACGAAAAGCTTTGTGAATTCGGCCCCAGGTGTTTAGCTGGCGCAACGCTTAGTTTGCTAGCCCAGATGAATGCGATCACAATGAGACAGCAAGCACTTAACGAATAACCCTCGCATAAATTGGCCAGAGGGGTAGAGCCAAAACTAATCAGAGTATCGCGTTGAGACAAGTGTCTCGCAAGAAGGTTGAAAGTACCTTCGTAGCGCGGGATATGACTGCGATTTGACATCGTATCGGTCATAACGGTAATATCAGTTCGCGCTGCGATATGATATGACTACAAATTCATAGTCATGCTTTTCATGCAGTCGAACCCATATTTAAGTAATCGCTAAGGCCACTTAATCCCTCTTTGATCTTCTAAAAAAACTCAATTGTATCCGTCCGGTATATTTGTTAAGTTTTTAAAGCAACAGAATAAACTGTGAAGTCATAGTTTTTGTTGCTTCAGGCTCTTTTATCTCAAACAAACAAACAAACAAACAAACAAACAAACAAACAAACAAACAAACAAACAAACAAGCTAAATAACTAACTAACTAAATAACATTTACTTACTTCGTATGGCGACATGGAATTTGCTGGGGGCGCACTTCAGAATGTAATTGCGACGAATATACTTCAGAGTGCTCGGAAAAAACCTAAGTCGTATAGAAAATGCGTACATCGCTTAGAATTATTGTGGGAATGCTTCTAGGTAATTTAGACAGGCCTATCATCAGTTGATGAAAAATTTTAAGTTATCGAGCGTAATACTTAATACGTGATACTGCGACATACTTAAGATGGATAACACATTGCTGTTAAGACGAAAGTGCTACGTTGCGCCCTGGTGTTGAAACTTATATAGCTGTTTTTATTGTTTCAGTGAATGAGCTTGAACAACCTGGTCGGTAAAAACTGGAACAGTTAGTGCGAGGACTGAGAGGTAAGTGAGCGCAGATACACCAGAATGCTCGATCGTCCGCCTTTTTTTTATTACTCAATATTACGCACACATCAGAACTCACAGATAAATGTTCTTCTCGTGCAGAGCCAGTGCCTATATATGCACACAGATCGGTAGCTCTCTACGAAAATTGCAGGTTTGTGAACAGATGTTCAACCAGCCTGGCGAACGCCAACAATAGCTTTAAGGGTTCCTCTGTTGAGAGAATCCCGTCCAGTGTCTTCTCTCCCCCTTTTACGACCACGAAGGCAGCGTTGGGCGCTTCACGGCGAACAAACAGAAAATGCTAATATAATTACATCAGAGAATCGGCTTGCTCTTATGCGGAAGCACAGGAAGCCGCGCAGTCATCCCACACAGAGGGTCGGACGGTGGGCCTTGACGCGGAACTTTTACGGGTCCTCGCTACGTTATACTGCTCTTCCTTTTCAGGCTCGTCCTTTAAACGAGATAAACGCAGTAAAAGTAAAACTACTGGCATACGTAGTTGTTTGCACTAGACGCGAGAAACACTCTACGATTCTGTTTCTTTTTTTTCTTTTGTGCGTGTACAGCCCATACGTGTAAAACGGTACAGCCATCGGACCGCAGACTCGGCTCTCTCCCGAGGCTCTCATCGAAAGGCAAGTTTATGTTCCCAGCTTGCACGGGGGCTGGGAAGTCTCCTGCACTTTCCTCGTTTTAGCGACGAACGGCTACGCATACAGGCACCGCTACCATGCGCTCTATAATGGCCCCCTGTCGAATATGCTTAGCGGGGTGCCCGTCGTTCTCGTTCGCACGAGAGCCATTTATATATGAACCTTCAACGCAAGTTCTCCTTATTACAATGTGGCCATAAATTGCTAAAAAGCGTGTAACGTGCTGCTACATGAACGAACAATGGTTCCAAATAAACTGCGAGACCCGTATGCAAATTGCCGCCTGCCTGTAACTTGAACACGTGTGCAACGGGAAGAACTTTTACTGTTTCTTCTGCGTATTCAATAAGTTGCACCCCCGCATTTTGTTCTCCTCACGATTGCAGCCCTCCGAGCAGCATTCATGTCCGTGAACAATCCGCGAACACTGTCATTCATGTCTGTGAACGCGCGCGCACACACACACACACACACACACACACACACACACACACACACACACACACACACACACACACACACACACACACACACACACACACACACACACACGCACACGCACACACAAACAGATTTTATTGGGGGCGGAAGACACGCCAGTTAGAGGAAATGTGCTTCTGGCTGGATCAATTGACTTTTTGGAAAGGAAAAACAGGCAGACACCAACGCGCAGACACCCTTCATAATAATAATAATAATAATAATAATAATAATAATAATAATAATAATAATAATAATAATAATAATAATAATAATAATAATAATAATAAAGAAAGAAATAAAGGGGGTTGGCGGCATTGAAACAGGCCGTAGTTTTGCGGCTCTTATTCTTCACAACATCTAAGCGGGATCCGAAATGTCCATGAACACTTTATGCGATAACTACAAGCGTTGCACGGTTGGCATTTCTCACGAATTTATTACCACCCTTGCCCCTTGTGTTAGCACACCATCAGCTTACACATTAGCGTGTATCTCGTCTCCTCTAACACGGGCCCGTAGGAGGAGGGAATCGGCGAAATCCGGCAAATCACCGGCCATGCAACGAAGCCAGCGGAGTTCCCACCGTAAAGCAACAGTTAATGCACGCGCCCGCTATCGCCGCGCGCGTGGCGCGCCTTCTCGGACGAGGTGCGTGGCCGTCCAGGAAGAAGACGTGAGAACACGTGGCAGCGCAACTGCACACTAGAGCTCTGCAACGACTTTTTGTTTTCGTTATTTACGCTTACTCTCTTTCCTCCCCGCCCCTTCCGCTCTCCGCGAGAGCCCGTATACAACACGAGCCATACGCGAGCACGCATCGGCGTGTCGCTTGGCGCGCAGAGCGTCTCTATTTCTGGCTCGAGCGGAAGGCGCCCACTGGCTCGCTTGCCGAGGAGGCTAGTGGGGCACGGCCAGCCGCTTCGTTTGCGAGTCCGAGCGTAGCATCGGCTGCGGCCCTGCGCGGTGTGCTCGCCGGCGGCCGGCCGGCGTTTCCTACTTCCTCGCTGCCGCTGTGGCCGCGGGCGGCGCAGACCGCGGCGGCACAACGCGTGTGTTCGCGGGACCCAGGCCCCGCGAGGCCGCCGGTTCCGTAATACCATCCGCCCGCTGCTTATGGCATGTGCAGCGCTTCCGATTCGCGTGGTTCCTGATTAGCGCCCTTTTCTGCACGACCGGCGGAACGGGGAATATACACCGTCCCTTCCGTTTCGATCCTCCCGCCGCGAAGTTCGCTTTCATCGAGCCTCCGTTTATGGGGGGCGGGGGAGGGGGGGGGGACGCCGCTTACGTTCAACGAACGAGCGAGCGTGCGGCGTTCGTGGTAAGCGCGGGTTACAGGGGAAAAAAGAACGGAAGTGGGGGCTCCAAGAAACCTAATCGCTCGCCGACGTCGCCGTATCGAAAAGGCGCCGCTCGCCGTGTTACTATTGCAGTCGCGGAAGGCCTGGAACGTAGAAGGTCAGGCAATTATGTAATGAGTGGCGTGGTGGCTTCGTCGGAAGGTGTTACAAAATTGTGATCGTTTTTCCTTTCGCTGCGCTGGCCGGAAAATTGTCGCCATTACCATCGAGTTATTTCAACCGAAAAAATGTATGCCCGCGTTTCCTGAGCCTGTAAGCTGCCTTGTCTGCTTATCGATTTGCCGCTGTTGTCGTTCTATGTACGGTCAGCTTAAGCGACCATTTTATCAAATTATTGTCATTAAATATTAAAGAAACATGCAGTAGAGATAAAGAGGATATTTTTTTTTTGACAACATAATGTTCGCTGCGATCGCCGTCAGGAATTTGACGACAATTATCAATAGTATCTTTATCCACTAACCAACAAATAATTAATCGTGTCAGCGCTCACATTTCGTAATTGTCTAATTAAAGCGGGTTAATGCTCAAGGCGTTCATACGCAGGCTATCGGGAGTCCCGAGATTATATCCGTTGGAGAGGTTCGCCATCTGAATCTGCCGAGAAATAAATCGCCGTTCAAGTCGCTTTGTGTATCAGGACGTAAGGCGTTGTGGGAAAATGGTACGTGGAAGAACAACCGGCGTTCGCGCTACATTTTGATGGAGTGTATGTCGACGCTGATGCTATACCACTGCACGAGGTATGCTAGTAAATGGTCTAGACCGTCTAGAGCCAGGATACTAATCATCTTCAGTTCCGTTACATGTGCGCCAAAATGGTTAAATTTGTGTGACCCCTTTTCTGTGGTCGCTAGAAAAAATGTACCATCGTGGTCACGCGACCAGAAGAACACGCCTTGGAGTGCTAAGCGGGTACAGCCAACGTTGGCGCAGCTATAGGCTACTTCCATCGGAAGAGGCAGCGAACCTCACATATTCTGTGTGGTCTTCTGAGGACTGTGGCTCAGTCTGCCAAGTGAAGTCGCCGTACGAACCCGGTTCTAGGCTAGTAGCATTTAGAGATGGCAACGGAGTTGTTTCTTTGGTGCCCTAGGCCGTTATGTTTTTTTTTTGCGTTTGCTTTCCTTATCATATAATTGCGTAGCTCTGTTCTTTTTCTCATTGCGATGCATGTTGGCATTTGTGTCAAGGTATCATGCTATTCACGTGCGTGTGTATCATAAGTTAATTTTTTTTAAAGAACAGATAATATTGGAGATTATTCGTATATATGTTACGACATCCATTGTTGCGAATGTTGTGTTGCTGAAAGGCGCAGCTTTTTTGCGTGGAATTTACGAATGGCAAGTCTTCGCTGAAACAACTGAACTGTACGTACGTTTTTTTTTTTTCAGTCTTACAGTACGCTTGATCAATTTGTCTTGTGAACGGGCATATGGATGGATGGAGGGAAAAACTTTATTGAGAACGGGCATTTGCCGTAAATCAATTCCGATAATGCAAGCTGCATCGGCAATATGCCGATACCTTATGATGTGACATTTCCTGCATAAATTACGCACTCCGATAGTAGGAGTCCGAGACTACATTGGTCCTTTTTCATCATCGGTTTTCCCGCTTTAGTGCATGCGCGCACGTACCTGATTCCAAAAGGGCTGCCAGCGGCAGTGGCCAGCGGCTCAAGCAAGCCAGAGCACCATAAGCCCACACGCATTAAGCATACGCCTGCTTAATGCATAGAGCGCGGCTGAATAAGGACTGCAGTGACTCCATCAATTATACATGCTTGGCAGACAACAGTATGGTGCGTGGTTTCATAGCAGCGCAGCAATAGACCATTGCGCATTATTGATTACATGTCGAGATTCATAGCGCTTTGTAGCAGTCACGGCTGATCGGCGACGAAACATCGATGCTCACTTTTCTATAATATCGCAGGTTGAACGTTCGCTTTCTCCATGAAAGGTGTTAGAAGCAAACGCTATGCCTAATTTGCATATCAACTTTGGAACATAATAAAGTTAGTTATACTCTTGGATATTTTGTACAATCATTCATTTGTTTCTTCATATTCTTTATGTATACAACACAGCGAAGAGACGTTCGTGACGAAGATTACGGCACACTGACCTATTTGATTTAAACCACTCCTCCACGGCCACCATTCATGATAGAGCGCTAATATTAGTAGCTTGTCTATTTCGCTTGTCTCTGAAAAAAAAAGAAAAAAAGAAAGAAGGAAGGAAAGGAAAAAAAAAGAAGGAAATAGCAGTTGGCGCGTCGTTTCTTATGGCAGACTTGCAAGAGGAGGCTACAGACTGCTGAGCTACTAGGATACATGAGGGGTGTTTCACGCGTGCGCCTGTATGCAACCTTAATGCGTCATGACTTTGCCGCAACGAACCTTAACCGAGTTATATTGCCTAGTGTTCGTGTCCAGCCCATCGGCATGCGTGGCTAGCTCTGACGAGCCCGCCAGGTCACGGCCAAGCAAGGTGACCCAGTGGTCGCCCCGTTGCGAGTCGCCACACACGCACGCTGCCCTCCGCGCACCCTGCTCTCCCGTGTTGCCTGCATTGGCTTGGCCAGCGACGCGCAAAATATTCGACGCATGGAGCATCCTAATAGACGTCGGCGCCACCTGGAACGTATATATATATATATAAGAAAGAGGATGAAAATATCACTTGCAGCAAGTGGGAGCCTACCCATAACCTCCGCATTACGCGTGCGTTTTACTAACAATTGTGGTACGGCTACAGCTATCCAAACGTCAGCTAACTTGGGTATTTAATTACTGCATTTAGCCCTGGTAGCGTTAGCCGGCGCCACCGAGAATTCTAGTAGATGGATCGGGATCACACTTCCCGGCCCTATATATATAATATTCAATATTTAATATTTGAATACTTCTTCCAAGCACGCAGTCAACAACATTGGAGAGATAGTGTCGCCTTATCTGAAGTAGGTATCCTCCTACTTTTGTTGTGGAGAATTAAGGTAGCCGTGGAATCTGTAGATATTTTCCAAGCTGTTTACGTAAGCGTTCTTCACTCCTTAATTTCGTAATGCCTCTATGACTGCTGATGTCGCTACTGAATCAAATGCCTTTTCGTCATCTATGAAAGCCATATAGAGAGGCTGCTTGCACTCTGCTGATTTCTCAATTACCTGATTGATGACATGGATCTGATCCATTTTAGAGTGTCCCTTCCTGAAGCCAGCCTGTTCCCTTGGTTGAGTGAAGTCCAGTATTGCTCTTATTCTCTTGGAGATTATCTTGGTGAATATTTTATATAATAATGAAAGCAAGCTAATGGGCCTATAATTTGTCAATTCTTTACCGTCTCCCTTTTTGTGGATTAGTATAATGTTGGTATTATTCCAGTTCTCTGGGACCCTTGAAGTCGATAGACAGTTCGTACAAAGGGCCGCTGGTTTTTTAAGCATTATGTCACCTCTATCTTTGATTAAATCGACTGGTAGTCCATCTTCTCCTGCCGCTTATCCCCGTTTCATGTCTTGCAAGGCCCTTCTAACTTCATCGCTAGTTATAGAAGGAGCCTCTGTTACCTGTTCATTACTGCTTCGAATGGAAGTATCGTGGCTGCTCTGGGTACTGTACAGGTCAATATAGAATGCTTCCGCTGCTTTTACTATACCTTCGAGATTGCTGATGATATTAATCTGCTTATCTTTTAGTGTATACATCTTGGTTTGTCCTATGCCAAGTTTCCTTCTCTCTGATTTCATGCTGCGTCCATTTTTTACTGCTTCCTTAGTCTTTCTCATGTTATAATTTTGAATATCCCTTTCGCCTTGTTGATAAGTTTTGATAATTCCGCGAATTATATCTTATATCTTGAGTTGGACGCTTTCATTCTTTGTCGTGTCTTTATTCGGTCCTTTGTTACTTGAGAGAGCTTCCCTACTGGTTGCCTTGGTGCCTTGCCTCCCACTTGCATTGTTACGTCTGAAGCCAACCTAGTTACGGTTTCATTCTTTACCTCTATGTCATCTTCACCTCGCTTTTGTAAGGCTGGATATTTGTTTGCAAGTAGCAGCCTGAATGGGTCTGCTTTTACTCTTACTGCGCCTAGGTTGGCCTGTTTTTCCTGACCCATTTTACTTTTCCTTTCTACAAATTCAGGTGAATCCTAGCCCTCACTAACCTCTGATCACTGCACTTTACGCTACCTAACACTTCTACATCCTGCACTATGCTGCGATCGGCAGAAAGTATGAATTTCATTTCTCGTTTCACAATTAGAGCTTTTCCGAGGTCTACTTTTTGTTCCTACGCTTTCTGAAGAAGGTGTCCATTATGCGCAGCTTATTCCTTCCCGCGAATTCTACCAACATCTCTCCTCGAGTGTTCCTAGAATCGACGACGTAGTTGCCAATTGCTTGTTCACCAGCCTGCTTTTTCCCGCATTGAAGTCGCCCATTACTGCAGTACAGGCACGTACCCAGGGGGGGGGCCCGGGGGGGCCCGGGCCCCCCCCGAAATCAAGTGGCATACCCCCCCCCCCCACCCACACACTCACGGCACCACTCCTCACACATTCCTAAAGCACCACCAGATCAATGTTGAGTATTGGCAGCTATTAATCGGTCAGCATTATGCTGCCTTTTTCACTCCTTTTAAATGGCGGTAGTTATCGGCCACTCTTGTAATGTGAAGGACAGTTTTCTCATAGATTCCGCACCCATGCGATTAACTCGACATGCGTTCAGTTGTCACCATCTATTCAACCGTCACGCGCATAGCTGTTGCTTTTGTTAGTTCAACCTTCTTTGTTTAGGCTGATCCTGGGACCAGGAAAGGGATTCGGCTGTTACTGAGCTGGTCTGTACTCTCGTGGAACGAGTTGCGGCCGGAGAAAACGCCAATTGCGTTTAACTTTTCCCTTTGCTTCATTATTTCCTGGAGTTACGGCTCGCCGCGAGGCTGTCAGACGGCCGCAACCATATACACGTGATGTGGGTTAGATAAGGTGGGACATAAAATAATGTGGAAGTGCGTCCATCATGATACCCTGCAATAACCCTTAAAACCATAAGCAAGATGACTGTCGCCCATCACCTCGTCTGTTTTTCCCTAATTGTACAACCCTTTTCGTGCAAAATTGGCAACTGGAAACAAAAATCGCAAGGAGTTGAGAAATGAAGCGACTACTAATGGAGAGAGCCAAGGCAACAACCAAACTGCAAGGAAAAGCGAATAATAAAAAAAGTTCACCGTTGCTTATGAGAATATTTATGGATGAACATCTTTTTATTTTAAAAGGAAGTAGAGAAAACGCTGCCGGAAGTGAAGAACAATTACTTGCTTTGAATGACGCTTCTACAGTTATCGGTCGAACCGCCTCACGTAGCCACTTCTCTGCTGTGCTTATGTGGGTGTTTTTCTAACCTTTCGCGGTGAGCGCAGTACATCTAGAATCGCAGAGTCCTTCGCTCTACGCGGTTGTGTGGGACTGGCGGCCGCACAGCGTTGCGCAATTCGCGGAGCTGTCAAAACTGATCAACAAGGCGAAAATAACTGATATTCGAAACTATAACATGAGAAAGACTGAAGATGCCGTAAAAAATGAACGCAGCCGGAAATCAGTAAAAAAGAAACCTTGCTTGGGACAAACCATGATGTGTACACTAAAGGATAATATCATCAGCAATCTCGGAGATATAGTAAAAGCAGCGGAAAAATTCTAAGCTGACCTGTATACAGTGCTAAGAGGAGTCACTATACCTCACTAAGAAACAGTAATGAACAGGATGCAGAAACTCTCCTATAACTAGCGATGAGGTCAGAAGGGCCCTGCAAGAAATGAAACGATGAAGAGCGGGAGGAGAAGGGGGATTAACAGTCGATTTAATCAAAGATGGAGGAGACACAATGCTTGGAAAACTGGCGGCTCTTTATACGAAGTGTCTATCGACTGCAAGAATCCCAGAAAACGGGAAGAATGCAGACATTATACTAATCCAAAAAAAGGAGACGTTAATTAAAGAATTGAAAAATTATAGGACCATTAGCTTGCTCCCAGTATTATGTAAAATATTTACCAAAATAAACTCCAATAGAATAAGGGCTGGATTTGTCAACCAAAGGAACAGGCTGGCTTCAGGAAGAGATACATTACAATGGATCACATCCATATCATCACTCGGGTTATCGCGAAATCCGCAGAGCACAATAGGCCTCTCTACGTGGCTTATATAGATTACGAAAAGGCATTTGATTCAGTAGAGATACTAGCAGTCATAGAGGCACTACGTAATCAAGGAGTACAGAACGCTCACGCAAAAAGCTTGGAAAATATTGCTACATGCGTGTGGTATTTGTTTGTTTTAACGAGGCGCGTGGGCGCCATCACTCCAGAAAAGAGGAGGAAGAACGAACTGGGCTCGCGCTGTGAATCTAACCGGTCAGCGCGCTGCAACCGTTGTTGTAAATATAAACTGTAAGTAGTTTCTCGTATTACTGACTTTTCCTTCGCGTAAGAATATCTACAGAGGTTTTACAGCTACCTTAATTCTACATAAGAAAAACAGGGAGATACCTATAGAGAAAGGGGTCATACAGGGAGACACAATTTCTCCAAAGCTGTTCACTGCACGCTTAGAAGAATTCAAGCTATTAAACTGGAAAGGCTTAGGAGTAAAGATCGATGGCAAATATCTCAGCAACTTTTGGTTTACCGATGACATTGTTCTATTCAGCAACAGTGCAGACGAATTACAACAAATGATTGGAGACCTTAACTTGGAGAGTGTCAGAGTGGGGTTGAATAATAATATGCAGAAGGTGAAGATAATGATAAATAGTCGGGTAAAGGAACAACACATCAGGATCGCCAATCGGCCACTAGAGACTGCGAAGGAGTTCGTTTGCCTAGGTCAATTATTCACAGGGAACCCTGATCATGAGAAGGAAATTCACAGAAGAATAAAAATAGGTTGGATCGCATACGGCAGACATTGCCAGCTCCTGACTGGAAGCTTACCATTATTATTGAAAAGTAAGGTGTGCACTCAGTGCATTTTGCCAGTGCTGACATATGGGGCAGAGACTTGAGATCAAGTTAAGAACCGTGCAAAGAGTGATCGAACGAAGATTGCTAGGCATAACGTTAAGAGAGAGAAAGAGAGCGGTTTGGATCAGAGAGCGAACGGGTACAGACAATATTCTAATTGACATCAAGAGGAAAAAATGTAGCTGGGCAGGTCATGTAATGCGCCGGTTAGATAACCGTTGGACCATTAGGGTTACAGAATGGGTACCAAGAGAAGGGAAGCTCAATAGAAGACGGCAGAAAACTATAGATGGTGCGATGAAATTAGGAAATTCGCGGTTGCTAGTTGGAATCGGTTGGCGGCAGGACAGGGGTAATTGGAGATCGCAGGGAGAGGCCTTCGTCCTGCAGTGGACATAAAACAGGATGATGATGATGATGATGATGATGATGATGATGATGATGATGATGATGATGATGATGGAGGTGGTGGGCCCCCCCCCGAAAAAAAATCCTGGGTACGTGCCTGCTGCAGTATACTGAGCTTGCCCTTTGCTCATCGCTAATTCAATCTCTTCATAAAACTTATCTATTTTATCAGCATCATGCATGACTCGAGGTTGGAGAGTGAGCTTGTACTACCTTTAATCTGCACCTTTTTTGAGCTTTACTACGACTACCGCTAACCTCTCATTAATGCTGTAGACTTCGTCTATGTTGTCCGTTATGTCCTTATGGATTAGGAACCTACTCGCTACTGCTTCTTATCTGGAAGTCCTCTCGAGTGAAGCTAGCTTAACAGGACTCTTTGAAGAACTATCAGGCGTTGTTTGGGATATCATTGCCCTTAGTGAGGTTAGAGGAACTGGTGAGGCTTATACAATGCTGACATATGGCCACCTCCTCTGCGCTATAGCATAAAGCTATTCAAAACTTTGCTATTCCATTTGTTAAATCAGCGCTCCACAAACGATACAAAAAATTTCGCCTGTCTGCCACGGCGTTTGTCTGGCATGTGAGGCCATGAAAACCGCGAAAACGCCCCATCTGATAAGATATCTCTACACTGATTATGCATGGTCAGACCGACCGAAAGAAAAATAATAATTTCTGATTTGGCGCCTTTTTCCCCCATCAAGAAAAAAAGGCGTCGTTTGACCAATTGTTATTGGTCAAACGTTTTTGGGCGGCGTCCACTTGGCCTGTCGGTCACACAACTTCGCAAAACCGCGAAGACTCACCGCGTCAAAGTGACGCGTACGCATTAATATGTTGAGCAAAAATTAATTATTATTATTTTTTCTGAATAGCTGGAGACTGCCCCATTCCGAAAAGAGTAGAAGATGGCTACTCGCCGATCGCTCTGGCATTGGCTACTCGGAGCAGCCGGGGAGCATGTATTTATTTGGGTATAATAAAAGATAAGTACAACGTTATAGAGCCCTATCGGCACGCATACGACACCACTCTGCCAATCCTTCTTTGCTGAGGATCCGCTTTAGCGACATTTCTTAATTACGTTGCACGCCGCCGCTTTTTTCGAACAGCCACCGCAAGTAAGGGGAGGCAGACCAGTGGCAGACACCGGCACCACCCTGCTCATGCGGTTATCTACTTTCACTGTGCTGGCTCGGCCCCAGTGAAACACTCTCCACTTGAGCGTGCTCGTCTCCTCTTGTCAGCCAATTAGATAAGAAAAATTGCTGGATGTATGCAATGCTATTCGCTTTGAAAGCAAGCAAACGTGGCCTCCTATAAACGAGAAGAGTGTTTGTTTGGGCTTTTCAAGCAACGCTGTGAGTTACCGCCCTATGTTTGCGTCGGTGTTTACGTAAGTTCGACGTCGGAAGATTGGAATAAAAATTGATTGGAATAGCTTTGCGTTATAGGGTCCCATATTGTCTTAATCACAATAAATAAATAAATAAATAAATAAATAAATAAATAAATAAATAAATAAATAAATAAATAAACTCTACGTACGAGCTTTAATTACATGGCTGCGTTAGGGTACATCCTGGACGGCCACAATCGGAGACTTTGCCATATCTAGAAAGAAATTCACAATAAATATCGATCAAATAGCGTGCCCACCCAATTTAGCTTCTTTGCAAATACGTTGTGAATATGCAGATTGACTCCGCAGCCAGCATAAGCAAACTACGAACGTTCATTCATGCGAGCTTTCTGTGTAAGAGCTATCTTTTCGTTGCTGTTGCGCTAATATTTCAAGATATATAAGTTCTCCGAGAATATGGCAAGTCCAACCGAGTATAAAGAGCGACAATAGAGTCTTAAGAACAACGAAAGGAAATGAAATAAAATTGAAAACTCAACCTTACGTTTTGAATTATCAGTTACATAATCTGAGCTTATTTCTGCTTCTAGTGACAGCCAAGAATCTCCCTGCTATGGTTGGCTTAAATGCACAGGGGACTCAGGGTGGGCACGTTCTTTAATTTGAAAGCTTTGCTTTAAAAACTCAAAACAGTCGCAGGCGTAAGGAGCGCTTGTTCTCGTCCGGAAGACGCTCGTTCTCTCGGTGACAGTTCGCAGCTGCGGCGCCAGCGACCCTGGTTCTGGGTGTGCACTGGAGCGCATCTTGTCGGCCAGGCTGACCTGGTCGCGCTCGGTCAGCCTGGCTGGGTCGAGGCTCGGGGAGGCCTCTCTGCGCCGCAAGGGTCGGCGAGGCGAAGAAGAAAAGCATGCACGTCGCCGCGGTCACGCCGGGGCTTCCGCTATCGCGACGAGGACAACGGAGCGCCGCCCGTCTTCTCGGCGTTCCCCACGGCTAGACGCTGGCCATAGATCTCGCTTAAGCCCCCCTGCCTAATAAAAGAAGAAAAGCGGTGGCGCGATGTGCCGTGAAAAAGTGGGGTTGGCGGAAAGGCTGTGCCTTGTGTGCACTTGGACGGGCTTCCTCTCACGTCGTGTGAAGGGCGAGGAAGATGGAGCGCTTACGGCGCTTAGTGACAACCACTTATCATTTACTCTTTAGGTGCCATGAGGAGCGCAGCAAGTAGCAATGGATCACAGCGTCGTACTACTACGCGCCTTTAGAATATTCGAGACAGAATGGTAGTTGGAGGTGTCGTGGACATCTCTTATGCCTACATTTAAGCACATTATGTGACTGGCAGCCAGCCGCGTTTGTACGCTTTTGAATTCAGTGTGTAATCTGCAGATATTTCAAGCGAGGGGCACTTTCACTGAGAATGAGATAGTTATACAGCTTTATAGAGTGTTTGTTTCCCCAATATACCATACAGATTTTGTCTAACACGACCCTGGCGATTACGTAAAATTTATGTTCACATATATAAAATTTGGTGACTCGCGTATTGGGGCAAGGATAACCAGCGTTAATAAAAGGCGAAACTTAATTACTAATTGACGCCTTCGTTTCGAATGTTCTGGCGCCAGTTTATACCAGTGGTCGGTGGCAGTGCGTGTATATACACGACGGAGGCGTTTTGCCGTAGTCTACGAACACACATTTCAGAGTTAGTCCTCATTCCCTTCTTGCTTCGCCGTTAAAGACGCTAAAGAACAATACTAATTTAGTTCAATGGAGTATGCTTCCAAGGCTATGGTTCCGTTTGTACTCGGGCTAAATCGAAGGCTAAAGTTCCCTGTGTCGGCTTTCGCGCCAGACCTCGACGCCGGTACGTCGGTCTCATGCCATGAATGCTTCGGTTCACGTCGCACCAACTTCTGCGCCCAAGCACTCAACGTTATTAGAGCCGTCATCCTTACCGCATTCGTATGAGGCCAGCTCGAACTCTCCCGTGGTGGTGCAGCGTAGGACAATCAGCATCGGTGGTACGGTATCGGTGGTATGTACGTGGTATGAGGTCTCGGGTGGCATGCAGCGCACGGGGCATGTCGCAGAGCACTCAACCTGGGAATCTGCACGGCCGCCATGTCGGTTAGAACTGTCTGGCACGGTGATTAATGGAGCTTAACATCTGAACTGAAGACACGGGACAGAAGGCAGACGAAACAATGACCTCGCTGGCATATCAATTTCAAAGATGATAGTTTGGAGACGTCCTTGTCAAGTCTCCCTTTTGTCCAGTGCCTCCTGTTCAGCTCTTGAGACGAAGGTTTAGGTCGGGGCCGGCTCCCGTTTCCCGATTAAAATTCACGTAAAACGCTGAAATGATTTTATGACAACCGCTGGACCAATTTTAATGTATTTTGTCGCATTTGATGGAGAAAAATAGGTTCTGTCAATTCTGCAAGAACAATTGTGATTGCGTACCTCGATTTTTTATAAAGGTTGCCCAAAATTGGAAAGTGTCGAAAAATAGAAGCGCAATGTTTACAAATATCTCTGTGCCAAAAACAGACATCGGAGTTTTGTCAACTGCAACTTATAGAGCATCTCAAGCGGATAAATGTGATACAATCATTTACAGCTTCCTTGCAATTGCGACAATGTGTACGAAGGTTTTGTAAAAGTTGTACTTCCCAATTAGGGGCATATTTAAAAACGATGAATAATATATCACTTTCGCCCACTTCAAACTTATTGTTAAGTGAAGTTTGTAGAGTTGTGATATCGCATTTATTGCTGACTTACAGAGTTGTAAACATGACAGTTACGTTCTTTTTAATTTTGCAATTTTCAATAACTTTCTCGTTTAAGTTGTCCTTAGTAAAAGATTTGCGTTTTACATTTACTGGATTTTATCCTACTTTTGAAGTGGAGCAAGCTTCATCGAAATAGATGCGATGGTGACAGAGAAAAACAATTTCTCCCTCCTCATCTGTTTAGATAGGAGCTCCCCCGCTAAAGCTTCTTAGCCATGAACCACATAGCCCTATTGAACACCATTTCGCCCTACTCTCTGTGCGCACCCAAAACAACACAAAATCATGAGGTGTCCCGAACCTTTACAGTATACCAGAAGCCACGAGTCATCAAAATGAACATGAGATATATGAGACATTCCGCAATAAACTTCTCCATATATCAATTTTGACTCACACAAGGTGGCGGACGTCGCACTATAGGAAAGTAAATAAATCGTAATTGTAATCGTAATCGAACGAGCTTGTGCCGCTTCATTGCCACTCTCTTAGTCCATTTGCGCTGTTTGCATGCGACCCTCAGCTTGAACAGTGTTGTTAAAGGCAGGTGGGGCTATCCAGTGTGGGGCAACCAGAACGTGCGAGGAGGCCTATTTATGGTTTTTACTTTTTTTTTATTGCGTTGAATGTGCGCCGTTCTCGTAAATACTTTCCTGTCACACAAGATATCGTGAGCTCAGTTGAGAAATACGAGACTACCTGATGTATTTAAGCATTGAATGTGTTCTGCTTGTGTCACAGTGCCTGAAACAAGTGTTCGACGTTTGTCAGGAGTTCATGAACTGTTATTTTTAATGTAAAACTAAAAAAAAGACGTAGAAAAAAGAATAAGAATCGGAAGTACCTCTTATTTGGTGACTTTAATTGCTTTCCTACTCTTTTTTTTTATAAAGCAACTATAGTTCTCATACCAATGCAAGAAGGCGTGACAGTAACATAACGAAAAGGTTGGTTGATTAAAGGCGCATTTTATTTTTGTTTCTACACATAAATGCAAGGGAAGCAAATCAAGGTTAGGCCTGACGTAGGCGAACCCCAAACGGAAAGAATAACTCTAAATATCATTCATTGCATAAGTAGAAAACAACATACCGTTAACTAAATGCGATGATACATTCAAAGCACGACAAATAAATAAAAGATAAATGCAGCCTATATGGAGCAACTTATAATACAACAAGAGCGTGTAGCATATACATGACATTTTGTACGATCTACGTATTGATCACAATACTTTAGAGTTTGAAGACAGTTGGACTAACTATATAGAAGAAAAGAACAACTAATCAAACTGAAATGGCAAATTGTTTACGAGAAGCGCTCTGCATGTGATGATTTCTGGATACTGGTAAGTTAGACATTTTTTTTTTTTTGAAATTTGTAAGGTTTCGTCGTACAGACACACGATAGCTTATTAAGTCTTCGCTGGGTTATCTGAGCATTGCAATACTGACAATATCAAAGCTGGTGACATTGTGTTCGCCGGTGTTCTGAGCGAGAGAGCCGAACAAAAAAAAAAAAAACAGCGCACGCAGCAAGAGCTTGCACAGCAACGTCGTGCAAGGTTTTCCACTCTGGAATGCTCCTAATTCTCCGCCCGAGGGCGATGAAGCGCTCTTATCTCGCGCGCGCTCCACTTTCTCCGCAGGGAAAGCGGTGCGTTGCGTTTCTTTCTTGCCAAGTGGACGCACTCGGCACACCGCAGTGCTCGCTACGTAACGGTCGTCGTACGAGCGCACGGCATGAGAACGCGACGTGCCGAAACAATCGAAAACTGAATGTGAAGAACACTTTTTTCACAAGTACACCTTGAAAAAAAATGCGCCGGAGATAGCGCGCAAACATTCATACAGGTAAAGTAAAATCGCGATGGTAGCAGAGCGCGTCAGGCATGTGGGCCGAGTCGAGCAGTCACGAACACGAAACCTCCACAAAGCGTACCTGAACTTTTTTTTTTGTATTACGCGATACATTTTTTTTTTCAGAGAAACGAAGATTACATTTCTTGCAAACAATGCTTCGTGCGCAAAACAAACTTGGGCGCTCTGGGAACAAGAAAATTCCCTCTGGCATTCAAGAGGGAGTGTATAGCCCCTTTTTCTTCTTTTTTTATCTTCAGGTTCTTCAGTTTTCGGATATTTAAATAGCGCTAAGCGTAAGTAATGCATTATATCGCGCTATTACGGGGTATGTAAACACGAAAAATAAGTTTTGATTAACGATGCCGCAGGTACATCGCGCACGATTAACAAATATATTATCCAATTTTTTTGTAAACGAAGGTCCTGGAGTGCTCACGTCATGTCAGTTTAGCAAAAATCCTGACACCAGCACGAGTGCTGATGCCTTCTTTCCCAAAATGAGCTACTGCCCGCTTTATATTTCCACTTGATATTTGTTTAAGCCTGCCACACGTTCGGCCGCTCAAAGTGAAACGCCAGTCTATTTCATGACCTATTTAATAGTAGACTACCACTTGCCTCAGTACGTATTCAAGGGTTCTCTTTGTGCGCTATCTTTATTTTTTGGCTACATTCTTCAGACACATTTGTCAGAGCATTTATTCTTTTTTTTTCTTATTATATCCTGCGAGTGCATGTGTCCCAAATTAAATAATCAGAAAGGCTTATTAATGAAACTTTCTTAATTGCCTTCTGACATAAATGGTATGTAAGAGACTTCATTCATTCCTACAGCGTGTGATTGATCACCTTGAATATAACTTATGAAATGTACCAAATGTGGAACTTATGTTAAACCCACCCCTTATGTAATACCCCCTCCGGGGGTCTTTAAGGACAATAAACTGAACTGAACTGAACTGATCGGTGCCCACACCGCTGCACACATCCTGGGCGCGCTTTGCAGTCTGTTAACATTTAGTGAAGCGGTCTTTTATTATAGTATTACCATGGATGCAGAGTCAAAACGAAATGCTCAAGTAGGAGCTAACTGTATAGTACGGAACATAAAAGACACTATTGTATTCATCGTTATACAACGCCTATCACAAAGGCTTATCTAACCCTGCGTATACACTAAGAAGGCTTTTAAGATGTCGGTCCTTTGTTGCAGTTGACTCTCGACCAAGTTGAGAATATTTTAAGTATCGTAAAGGAGATCTTATCCAGTATTACTAGTTTTTTTTCTCTCTATGTTCATTCTGCAGAGGATTCCGGGCGCCCCAGAAGGCGCTGAAAACACGTTCTCAATCCAGGAGAAGTAGAGCGACGAATCCTGTAGGAAAATCTATTTTCATACGGGGCCACTTCCAGGTCGGAGCTGACGACTGAATGTCTGTATGTGTCGTGGAATATCTTCTGCTGCGTCAAATTTCCAGCGTTGCTAAATTTTATAAAGCAAGAATCCCTCGGCCCTGTAATCGTCCAACCATTTCTCTAATGCGCAGCGGTGGAATTCCTGCATGTGCTCCCATTGGGAAGCTCCCCCCAAAACAGCCTATGCATTAACCCTAAGCAGAGGGATATTACTTGACATGTAGAATATTGCGGATGTGAAACCTTGACCGCGGCATCGCACTGTGAGTTTTCTTGTTCAGGGCCTTTATGGTCAGTTAGTCGACATCCTGAGTGCCATATAACTCAACATGGCACCCACTGAAATACTAATTCTGGCCCTGCGCTGACGCACATTCAACGGCTTCAGCAACACCGCATACCAGCTCCCCGTTTTATAGCGAAGCTGTTACTGCGACAAGTGCTACAAAGCGTTATAGGCATGGTTTCCCGGCGTTCCCGGAGAACAAAATCCTGCATGTACCGTGATTATACTTGAAGGGAACCGGGGAGATGGTAGGGGTGATATTCGGGCAAAGATTAAAGTGTTTGTAATAACTAGAACATCGGGAAAAATTACTAAGTACTCCCCATTTCCCACTTCGGAGGTCCAAAAACAAGAAAGGGGCTGGCAGATGGGATGGCACACTGTGGTATAAACTTTTTTAAAACAGGGTTGAAGTGCCTCAGACAGGCTGGCCAACGTTTCGATAGGTGGACCTATCTTCGTCAAAGGCGGCCTCGTCATCCTCGGCGTGTTAGTTTTAAAGGGTTAGTGCAGTGACGTCACGTGCGGGTGTTGTCGCTGGCGGCTGGTTTTATGTGTTTTTTAGGTGTTATACAACAGACGTTTATCTTTTGCCCACTGTCCTGGAGAATAAAAAAAAAAAACTGTGGCAGTCAGTTTCAATCTACAGGGAATGGAGGCACGTTACGGGCAACGTGCGTGCAAAAATTGGGAGGACGCTGAAGCTTCGCCTTTAAGAGTGGAATGAGATAGCATTCAAGGATCCCTGACTGCTTCTCATGCTTCCTGGCAACGGCAGCTTATGTAACCGTGATGTTTACCGGGAAACGCTGATCGCGAACGCTATGCATGAAGGCGAGCTTTCTGGTAGAAACACGGCCTTTGCGTGAGCCGTTCCCGGAGGTAGTTACCAGCTGCGAAAAAAAAAATCATTTTCAGGTTTCTGTTATTGTATCGTACGTTTAATATTTAAGTCTGAGAAGGCGATGTGCTGTCGGTGCTTTCTTTCATGACATTCGTTTGTGAGCTGTCACTCTCGAAATTCCAAGGAATAACTTTGTCAAGAATGTAAGACAAGGTATGAGCAACTTGAGTGATAGAATGGCGCGGCAATGTAACCCGTATGTACCGAAAGTCGTACTGCAAGGCGTGCCATATGCTTATACCTAAATATATGCGACGAGTTTCGCTCACGGACAACTCCGCTGACGCTGACACCGGATTTTCTGCGATGAGCGGGGCGCTTGATGGTATCGCGTTAATATTTAACGTGTTTGGGTTAATTACGAGCTTTTGAGCAAATTACTGTACAGATGCTCGAGAAGGTTATCTCGAAAGTGGACTGTGATTCTGCGAAAGCACACAAGCCTGCTGCTTTTTTATTTGCTGCCCGTGATAGAGAGAGAGAGAGAGAGAGAGAGAGAGAGAAAACATTTATTTATCATGAGTTTGGGCGACTTCCTCGCAGGGTGGAGCCCTTAGTTCAGGGCCCCATTGGCTCGCGCCACTCCGCGTGCCCGCCGGATCAGCCGTCGCTGCTCTTGCGGGTCTGAGCTGGTCAGCGCAGTCTCCCAGGAGGAAGGGGAAGGTGAAGGAATAGGGGAGTAGCCCGGAGGGTGTGGGCACTCCCAGGTGCAATGATATACTGTGGGCTTTGCTCCACAATAGGGACAGTATGATGGATATTGTGTGGGGTGGAAGAGGTGAAGATAAAAGAGGCAGGGAAATGAATTAGTTTGCAGCTGTCGCCACGCGACGGCATCTTCTCGATTAAGGGAATTATGGGGTGGAGGGTAGTGGCTCCTGGTATCTCTGTAATATTGTAGAGTTTCAGTGTAGTTGAGTGGTTCTGTCGGTGCGTCGTCTGGGTTGGACAGCTCTTCCAATGGCGCCCGGTTAGCGAGCTCTCGGGCTACCGCATTAGCGCGTTCATTACCATGGAGAGAGGCGTGTCCAGGTGTCCAGACGATGCGCGCACCCTGTGTAACGTTGAGGGGTGTAATGATGTAAGGATGCGGTGTGTGTAGGGTGTCACCCTCCCTTGTGCCAAAGTCCTGCAGGCGGTCTGAGAATCAGTGACCACTGTGATAGGTCCATCCGGCGCCGGCATGGTTGAAGCGTGTACGATGGCTAGGGCAATAGCAGCCTCTTCCGCCGTGCCACTGTCCACAGTGCTGAGCTGGCCGAAGCTCTCAGAATGTCTGCACTGTCTAGTACGACTAGACATAGGGCACGTTTTTGTGGGTAGCGGGCCACGTCGGTGTATAGGACTGGAGTGTTTGATTTGTCATCGCCAAATAGGCGAGCCAGGGTCTGTGCTCTTGCCTTTCGCCGACCTTTATAACGGTCAGGGTGCATATTCCGGGGAATTGGGGCCACGTGAATTTTGTTGCGAATGCTAAGCGGAAGAAGTTTGCGGTTTTCCTGTTGTAATTTTCTTGGTATTTGGTATCCTAGCCGGGATAGAATGTGGCACCCTTGCATTGTTCGTTGCAGACGTTGCAATTGGCTGTTAAAATGAGCTTCAACTAGTTCGCGGATGGTGAATTTCAGGCAACCTCAAGCATTTATTTACTGGTCGCGCTGATGAACAATGTCTTCCTTCTGTTTTTTTTTCTCAGATAAATTCATGGCTTCAAAAATAGTGTGAAGTTCTGATGTCGTTTAAGAAGATCAATGTGAGAGTATATGAATTCGTTTTTTGCGCAGTTGCAGAACGCAAAAAGCCGGAGCTAAAAATGCTGCAAGACAGACGCTTATCAGTACGTCTGTTACGTGTTGTGTATAAATGTCGCATAACATGCTGTGCGGTTGTACTATTCAGATGCTATGTGAGCATTTCTGCGCATATTGTCTATATGTAAAGGTTAACGCTCATTGATGGCCGTGTCCAAGGTTAGTTTAGAGCGCAGCTCTTAGGCGCCCGTTCCTGCAACCCGCATCACGGCGTCTCTAGTAACCGAGCGAACGAGCAGAGCGAAGGGTGAAAAAGCGAACGCGGAGCGCAGCGCGGGGTGAAAGACGGCGACAGCGGAGAGAGCGCGAGAAGAAAAGCAAACGAAGTGGTTATGGCGAAAGCGTGAGAAGAAAGACGCAGTGCCGCGCAAGACTGGCCTTGCGGCGACGATGGCTGCTAGATGGCGCCAGAGCAGCGCGCGTCAGACGTGTGGAAACAAAGCGCTGCATGAGCGGAGGTCTGTTGGCGGCGGCTGCTGTGAATCGCGCCCACGCGTCACCCACGCGCTGCCTCTCGCGATCTCCCGATCAGCGAGGCAGTCGCGCATCACTTCGATCCGTTCGCAACGGGCCGCACGAGACAGACTGTCGGTACCGGCCAATATATCGCGAAATGAAAACACGTATAGAGCAGAGCTCAAATTTCACTTTAGGGAGTATCGTAATCGTCGGTGAATCTTTTTATAGTGGCCATCGCTTCTACGCTGGCATTGTTAAGCTGAATTCTGGCAAGCTTTTCTGGAAGGGTGTGCCTGTCCATCACAGCAGCTCTACATAAATAGGGTGATTATCACGTTTCGCAAAGAGCAGATGTTGGTGTTTACTTTCTGCATTGCACAACCAAGCGTGGTGGTTCAACATCCGCGCATACAAGATCCCTCGGTGTGGACCTCAGTATCCCCAACAAGAATGGTTACTTTCTTAAATTTACATTTCGTGATGCATTGTACAAGTGATTCCAGCCTCTTCAAGTAATCCATCAGCATACAGTAGCACAACTCTCTCGGGCTTCTTACAGGTGGACTCGGCGCAAGCCTAATGGTCTTGCAGCATCTGCTCTGCCGCCTGCCTCCGAGCACCTGGCCAGCCGTGATGAACGTCAGTGTCTACGCGTGAGACATGATTGGTGAGGCATTCCTCGACGGAGCACTGCATGCGAATTATTCTTATTCTTATTATTTGTTTTGAAAGCATATATACACATGGCAGGAAAGGGAAAGCCAGGAAACAGCCTTCCGGTGTTTCCACAATCCAATGCCGCGTGAATCGTGTTTCCGCGCGTGTTTCTGCTCAGGATGTTCTGTTGCCGCGTCAGGACGGGCTCTTTATTTTGAGAGTGTACCCGCCGCTTCACTCTGCAGTCGATTAGCGCAAGTGCTTTTCCCCTGTCCAGACTCGCCGTGTAGTTGTCGCGGCACGTGTGGTTGTGTGCTTTGTTTTGTTCCGCTCAAACCGGCGCGTGTGTTTAGCGAATTGTTTCTCGGTAATAAATTGCGGTTTTGTGGCTATTTGTTTTCGCTGTGTTATTTATTGGCCTGCCTTGGGCGCAACAGAGCCAGCTAAGTGCGAGACAAAGGTTTCAACTGGAATACAGCTTGGTGTATTTGCACATGTCGGGGAATATTTCTGCGCTTTATCTGAAACAAGACCGTGCTTTAAATAGGCCAGTGTCCTACGCATGAAATGAATGTAAAATGTCAAGGTCAATTCGTAATTTAATTTAACCTCCAAATAAAAAAAATGATTAACTGATGCATGTCATTGCTAATTACACAAGTACCTGTTGGTCCATGCGTACCGTGTGGTCTTATACTTAAAGGCAACAGGCAACCACACGGCTCACATTTTTCGCCGTGCTCCATATAAGTACGGCACAGACAGAAAAAGGAAGCAGAGGCACCTACCGTAAGTAATTTGCTACAAAGCAGCTCCTCAGACTTCCCGCTGAGGGAAATTTGCGCACTTGCCCCGCTCGTGCATTCACTGAAAAAGCACTTACACTTGAGCACACTTGAAGGTAACGTTATACATTATTATAAATATAAGCCACTCAACTAGCTGTAAAGCAGTAGCTTGCTGTGTATGGTTGGTGATATCCGTCACGCGCCCCGTCACAAGGCAGAAAACGAAAAGACGTGGTAACCGTGGCCTCCGAGATTTGCTGCCACCGCTGCCAACTACGCTCGTGCGCAGGAGAGCCAGAAAGTTTTGTTTTCTTCTTTGGTGTAAGGGGATGGAGGAGGTGTGTTCCGTGTGTTGTCGGTGGAGCTCAGAACCTTAAGCTGAAAAGTTTGATTCTACCTCACTAGGAGACATTAAAGAAGCGGCAGACACCTGAATTCACTCATTGTCGTTTGCATGCACTCGACCCTAAATACGCCTGCTACCTGGTGTTCCCCAAAGAGAAGAAACACTACTTTATCACTTACGCCTGGGCGTTGCATTCACCATGTATACGCATTCTTGATAGGCATCACCAATAGCGTCAATGGCAAAGCATGTGGTTGCGAACAAACTACTGTAGAACACCTTCTATGCTACTGCCCATCCTTCGACAATGAAAGGTTTGCCCTCTGAACCGTCCTAAACCAGCTGGACGAAAGATATTTCGCACTGCACAAGATCTTGAGACCATGCATGGTCCCGTATTTCACAGCCACAAGGCTGTGACCACAAAGACCACAAGGCTGATGCTTCGATTAGTGAAGGCAACCGAACTGAGCAATCGTGTGTGACAAAGCGCTGCGGAATCCATTCAGTCGTCAACTCCACTCGTCATCAATTCTTGATTTTCTCTTAATATTTTCCGCCCCTTTCCCCTTCCCCACAGTGCAGATTAGCCAGTCCGGTACAGTCAAGATTAACATCCCTGCTTTCATTTATCCCTTTATCTCTCTCTTTGGAGGGGCACGTTCAAGGGGACGCAGCATTAAGTCTAAGGCTCGATGGCATATGGCGTGTCGAAAGGCTAATTCGAGCTCTGTGGGTATACAGCGGCGGCTACTCCAACCTGTGACTGTTTTGTTTTGTGGTTAGGAGGTACGTGCTATCTTAGAGGCCATGTCGCAGGTGACCTCTCCTCGCTGTCTGCTACGCAGCAGTGCTTTTAAATAAGTTTTTCTGCTTTCACTCCCCGTGGTTGACGAAGCTTTAGCTTAATTGGGTCATCGCTCTTTAAAAACTGGTAGAATGCAGAGATTCTCTCATTACGCAACTATTGAATGGAATTCAGTTTTACCCGCCGTGGTTGCTCAGTGGCTATGGTGTTAGGCTGCTGAGCACGAGGTCGGGGGATCGAATCCCGGCCATGGCGGCTGCATTTCGATGGGGGCGAAATGCGAAAACACCCGTGTACTTAGATTTAGGTGCACGTCAAAGAACCCCAGGTGGTCAAAATTTCCGGAGTCCTCCACTACGGCGTCCCTGATAATCGGAAATTGGTGTTCCCACGTAAAACCCCATAATTAAAATTTTGAATTCAGTTTTATCGGCATCAAAAAGAAAAAAAAAATCAGAATGTAGTGGTTCAGTGTAGCAGATATTTTGTAGAAGCCTTGGGAAAAATGGAAGATTGCACAAAAATGGCGAACTGAGCAAACGGTACACTCACAAATACTGGTGTAATTCATAGAAACCAATGTTTGAAATTTATGTTCTTTAAATGTTCTGGCAGGTATAATTTGCGGAATTAAGATTAATATATTTTTCTCGGAGCTATAAAGTTGTAAACTTCCCTCCGCTTCGCTTAAATATTATTTTACAAACGCTTTCAATTTGGTAAAGTATTTTTGCTTCTAGACAATAAAGGTATTACGGCGTTCACATTTCTCTCAATAAGGAAAACGGAGCTGTTCCCAAGCTGAACTTTACGGCAGCTGACTCATCATCTCTGGATTATTTTTATCCAAGAGGGGTCCAAGTTTAAATTGGCAACGAAGTGTTGTTTCTCGAATCAATCAATCAATCAATCAATCAATCAATCAATCAATCAATCAATCAATCAATCAATCAATCAATCAATCAATCAATCAATCAATCAATAAGTCAGTCAGTCAATCAATAGGTATAAATAAAATAATAAAATACATTAATTAATTAGAGTGAGTCCTTTTAACTCGCACCATTCAGAGAATGAGGATAGTTTGGGCTGCAAAGCGTGGAAGTTCTCAGTACTGTACATTTTTTTAAATATTTTAATGTAGACGTAATGGCGAAATGAATACTTGTGGATTTCGTGAACAGATGTCATTGATGAAAATTAAGAAAAGAAGTGCACCTAGCACGGAGCCTTGGGGCACACCACTGTAGATACCGTATAAACAACAACAACAACAACAACAACAACAACAACAACAACAACAACAACAACAACAACAACAACAACAACAACAACAAAGATTGATCATTGACGCTCACAAAGGAGGACCAATCGCGGAGATAGCTGCGTAGTAGAGCTACAATAGCAGCTTCAACACCGTAGTGCTCAAGTTTCTCAAGCAGTAGGGGAGGATCGACTGCGTCAAGGGCGTTGTTTAGGTCTCAGTACACAGCATCAACTTGCCCCCTTTGCGCGATGGGCGTGGAAACCTACATCATAAAGCTCACAAGGTTAACGGTCGTTGAGCGGCCAGAAAGGAAACCATGCTGATTTCCAACGAGAGCATTTTTTTACACTGGATATAAATACACTGTGAATAGCCAATTCGAATAGCTTGGAAAATGTAGCGAGAGGAGAAATCGGCTGATAGTTTTCGACATCTGTTTCAGCGCCGGATTTAGAGACAGGAAGAACGCGAGCGCTCTTCCAAGCACGTAGAAAAAGTGCATGGAATTATTCAGACAGTTATTAAAGATTGATTTCAGCCCTGGTACAAAGATGTTGCAATAGGCTTTGATAATGGCGGCCGGGATGCCGTCTGTATCGGAGGACAAGATGGCCACAGACTCCTGACGCATTCGCTGACGAAGTTCTCGTAAAAGAGAACCGAGCTAGAAAGTCTATCAGAAGAGTGCGGCTGGTGGACAGCGCTATCAGGTGACGGTTTATATAATAATAATAATAATAATAATAATAATAATAATAATAATAATAATAATAATAATAATAATAATAATAATAATAATAATAATAATAATAATAATAATTTAGTTATTTATTTAACGGACCGAGGAAGAGCACCAAGGTCTGAGTGCTCGCACATGTGTACAGTCAAAGAATAAGAAACCCAGCTGCAATAGAAACTAATAAAAAAAACAAAGCGAGAAAAAAGACGAGCACAAAAATGGGGGAGCGACTATGCATAATCGACTACAGTTCAATAGAAAAAAGGCAACGCGTGCTGCAGTTTAGGTCGACTTGGTCAAACGAACACCGGGTTCTTTACGGCTGATTAGGTGCATTCTCTTTCATTTGCTCCGTTAGCCAAGTTTTCGAGCGCGTTCGTAAATGTTCACGAATATGAAAAGACGACCACGAAGTACTATGACAACAAGCTAGACGCATGTCTGCGGGGTTATAACTTGTATATACTTGCGTACCTTGATTTGTTTTACACTTTGTTATGCCCCTCGCAATAATACCGTTGGTGCTGGAAGATTTGTTTGAATAAAGAATAATGAATAGAAAATAGTTGTAAGAGGGCAGTCGTCATTTCTTGCTCGTTTTTTATCAATGAGCTTGCAGAACTGTCTTGTTTTTAGTTAACATTTCAAAGAAAAGTGGGCGAGAACATTTTAGTTGTTCGTGGAAGTGAGCTATTCTAATTTTTCTCTCGAACAATTTTTTTTAAATGTCCAAGGCGCGACCTTTCAGAGCTGTAGGTCAAGCACTGAAAGCTGAAAGGTCGAAGGCACTGCAGCTCCCACTGGTCAGGAGCGAACGTACACTTAAGCTGCAATTCTGTTTCGGTTTGTACCAACCAGTTCTTGTCGTACGCATTCACGTACTGCATCATAAAGCTTAGTCATTCGTTCTCTTTCTGCAGAGGGTTGCCGGAGGGAAGCAACGTATAATGTAGGTGACTATAAAGCAGCTTTTTTTTCTCTCTCTCTTTCTTTTACTTTCCATCCCTAGACCACTATAACCGGCATATTTTGCGAACATTTTTGCTTAGTGCAACAGCAGCGCTTCCGGTCCAATTAGAATTTCTATAGAAATGAAATACTTGGAAACAAAACAGAATTTCAGCTTGTTTCTCATATTTCTTTAAAGACGCAGGAAGAATTTCCAAAGGTCTAAGAATTGCAGAATAATGATAATAAAAGAAAACTATTGCGTACACCTCGAAAAAGCTCCGATATGAGCGTTGGCGTCTTAGAACGACATGCTACCACAGTTGATTCTCGGACCACCGCTGGCATAGCTTTAGCGACGTGTCATTTAAAAGAAAATGAAATTCTAATACAAAGAGCAAGCTATCCGGCAGTTATGAGTCATCGCGTGAGTTACGATTGAGGCCATGCCGGAGGACTTTGCAGTGTATGACTCACTTAACTGACGGCAAGGCGGACGCATCGTGTATGAGTAAGCACTACGCCTTCAGGGTCCTGTGGACATGTGTATCTTTCACTAATGGCTTATTTTCAGAGTAGTTCTTAAACATTTTTTTTTACAGCTCGCTTGCAGTGCCGACAGCCACAGATACAGATAAAACTGAAGCAAATCTGTGTGTTAGCTCGACTCGAAATAATCAGTGAAAGGGAAGGTTATTTCCCAACTTGGGGCATCGAGGACGAAAGGGAATAACGTCAGGGGAAAAGGTAGAAGCCGCACGCCAAATGTTCAAACACTTGCGAAAGCTCCTATTGTTGCCCAACCTCGACTCGCTTATCATCGCTTATCATTGCATTATTTGTAATTATTAGTGCTTGTATATTACGTATTATACATTTTTTTTCTGTGCGTAAATTATTTTAACACTGTGTAATTCCTCATCTGTTTATATGCTCATCGAAGTCTACATCACGGCCGTTTGTGTGTGTTTGTGACTTTGTTTACGAACTCATTGTGGTACAACTTGCATTTGACTTTGATATTGTTATGTTCGTGGGCCTATAGTACTGTGCTGTGGATTTCTGACCATATGAAGTGGTTTCTCTTCATTTTCCTACATATTTTTTATATTGTTGTTTCCGCTATGAGAAAAGGAGTAGCCGTCATCATTATAAGGTGACTACGTCTATTTCTTTTATTTTCATCTCAATAAAAAAAAGAGGGAAGCAACGTTGACGAAGGACAGGTTGTGTGCTGTGTGCCTGTGGGTCCATTTAACTGCGAACCTCGTAAAATGAAACCAGCTGCAAAATGCGAGTTTTAAGGGACGTGAACACGAGAAACGGTGGTAGCGTAGGCCTCAAAAATGCCAGTGTTTGTTTCGTGCGCTTCTTTTTCACGTTTCATCGCATCTGCAGCCGTACAACTTTTCATGATCCGTCAAAGCAATTAGCGTTGCTCCAGTCCGCCTTAAAGTTAGTATCGAAAGTTGTATCAAAGTAGCAGTGAGCACGCAAGACCAGACTGGAGCGAGATGCACTTTATTCTATGGAAGAAAGTGCAAAAGACAAAGGAAACAAATGAACGGACAAATACTAATGCTGCTCTAGACTACCCGCCGTGGTTGCTAAGTGGCTATGGTGCTGCGCTGCTGAGCACGAGGTCGCGGGATCGAATCCCGACCACAGTGGCCGCATTTCGATAGGGGCGAAAACACCCGTGTATTTAGATTTAGGTGCACGTTAAAGAACCCCATGGGGTCGAAATTTCTGGAGTCTCCCGCTACGGCGTGCCTCATGATCAGAAAGTAATTTCGGCACGTTAAACTCCAAAGTAAATTTTTTACTCTAGACTTAATTACGAACGTTTAGTGCTTTAACAAGCTCTTAGCAAACACGTGTGTGCTATAGAAAACATCACTTTCCGCTATGAAGGCTTTCTAGTTTTGAGCACTGCGAAAGTTTACCAGCCTTTTTTTCTCTCTCCACCTTTTGGCGCTTTGTTCCCGAAACTGAATTTTATTTCCGCTCTATGGTACAGTTCCTCAGGCGCCAACGCGTTGGCCAAGATGAGACTTAATTTATTAACTAGATTGTCACGTATGCATTGCATTGCGCTTCGAGAACACAGTGTGTTATGTGCTGGACAAATTTTACCAAATCTCCTTTGCCTCTAAGACACTGGCTTGTTCTGGCTCGACTTTGGCCCGAAATATTAGGAATTTTGCAGATTTGCACACGTTAAAAAAAAAGAGAAAGAAGTATAACAGATTACAATTGTGAATTACTTCATTGAAGTATTAAATTACTTAATGCATTCATTGAGTAATTACTAGTAATTACTATTACTGTTACATTTCTTTCCTTCCAACCTTTATTAACACTGCACAAACATAGTAAATAGAACGAGCTGGCCTGGATTTTTTTCAGTGCGTCCTCCGCAGCTATTCCCACATTGTTTACCTTCTCCAACAATTACCTTCCAACGTTTTTGTTGGGAGAAAAGTGTATAATAGCTGTGTCTTACCAGTACTCATCTACGGGGCAGAAACCTGGAGTATTACGAAAAGGGTTCTACTCAAATTGAGAACGACTCAACGAGCTATGGAAAGAAGAATGATAGGTGTAACGTTAAGGGATAAGAAAAGAGCAGATTGGGTGAGGGAACAAACGCGAGTTAATGACATCTTAGTTGAAATCAAGAAAAAGAAATGGGCATGGGCAGGACAAGTAATGAGGAGGGAAGATAACCGATGGTCATTAAGGGTCACGGATTGGATTCCAAGGGAAGGGAAGCGTGGCAGGGGGCAGCAGAAAGTTAGGTGGGCGGATGAGATTAAGAAGTTTGCAGGGACGGCATGGCCACAATTAGTACATGACCGGGGTTGTTGGAGAAATATGGGAGAGGCCTTTGCCCTGCAGTGGGCGTAACCAGGCTGATGATGATGATGATGATGCTGCTGATGATGATGTTTTTGTTGAGCACCTTCCCCCATTTTTTTTTTTTTTGTGAACACACCAGACAGCCACCGACTGAAAACTCGCTCCATGTAGTGCGGGAAACGCGGTGTTCAAACGCACGAGCACCTTGCGTGCAAATTGCGCAAATGTAGCGTGTAGCATCGCGTTATTGTGTGAATTTTCCGGAAATCTTTTTTCTTCTTTTTCCTTTTATTCTCTTTAGCCCTTTCCCCAGCACAACGTAGCCAGCCGGTACTTACGCTGGCTAACCTCCTTGTCTTTCCTCCCCTTTCGTCTCTCTCTCTCTCTGAATACCGTAACGCTTGCGTCTGAGTCCTCTATGATAGCGCACCGCTTCATAGTTGCTGGGACTAGGGTAAGGCACTCTCAGTAAGGCAAACGAAAAGACAAAAAAAAATCGTCCGCAGGTGATTTCCTGCAGCATCAGCGTCGGAAGTCGCTATCGCTATCGAGCCATAGCAGTGTCGGTTCAAATCGTCGGCCGACGTCTGGTGGAAGCGTCGAGACGAGGAAACAAACACTGAGATGCATCCGGGTTGGCCTGACTCGATATGGGCATCCGCAAGGCTGCTGCGAGTCACGACCGCGGGTGCTGTTGTGGTTCCCATCAATCAAATTCAAGTGCCCAAAGTTGCGTCGCCTGTTACAGCTTGTCTCGTGAATGAAGTAAGTGGTTGCCTGTATTTGGTTACCGAAAAAAAATAATTTAATGATTACGAGCGTTACCGAGCAAAGAAATGCAATTGATGAATTAAAAACTACCAAGAAATGTAATTGATTACAAGCAATTAATTACACGCAATTCGCTACGTACAAGTCTGTCTTTTTTTCGCTTTAACATGATCTGTTTGGCTCTGCCACTCTGGTCCTTATGCGTAGGATACATCCACACGAGGTGGATGCTTTGGCCTAAAGCTTTAGAACTGGGCAAAGATTTAGTGAAGCTTTAATCACATTCGCTCTAGAAAATAGTATAGCGAGCGCATTGAGTGCGCGTGATGAATAAAACTGCTGAACGGAATAGCAGACAAGGCTAAGCGTATAATTTTTGTCTCCGTTGACTGTTTTCGAACAAAAGAACGAAAGGTTCAACGAACGCATCCTCGGCTGCTCTATTTCAAACATGAGAGGCGTTTTATAGGACATCTCCAATTCTATTGCAAAATGTGTTGGATAACTTTAAAAGCGTTCGCTCTAAATTTCATCTTTGATACAGCAATATAAGCATTTGTGATTTTACGACTGAAGTTGAAATTTCGAACTAGCAGGAGGCACTAGGCTTGATGCCAAAAGTTCTAAGAAATCTGTATTATACATGCAGTTTACGCGACATTCTTCCTTTTCAATGCAGAGACTCTGATTTTTCATACGCGATGTGGTGATTTGAATATTTTACATTCGTAATTTGCTTTTTACCATGAAGTGGAGTTATAAACGTGGTATGTTGGCATTTTTCGATAAGCAAATGTTTGTACTCGCAGTGTAACAAGCTTTTATGCAGCATTGGAGCACATAATAAAAATGTTAAAAATATATGTGGATGCGAACCAAACTAAACTGCGTTGATAAAAATCTCAAAGTTTCGAAATATGCTTTCCCATGCGTATTGAAACACGAACTCATAATCTTCCGGTAAACCACCTCAAAACAAGATATACCTGATAGACCATTTCAAATTTTGTTTTCTTGAAATACAATTGAGTGAGTTCTATAGATGTAACTTTTCTGTAGTTAGAAGCATCATGTTTATTTCATACGTAATAAAGTGGTCCATTGCATGAGCTTCTATACAGGAGGAGGTGCCATAGTTAAAACACCTTAACGGGACCTCTCAGTATAAGTGTAAAAAGAGTTTGATGGCGGCCTATAGGTATTGGTATAACAACAAATGACTAAGAAGGAGGGTATCAGAAAAACGAATATGAGAAAAGTAGGGGACATGTTTCTTCTTCTTCTTCTTCTTTTTTCGTTTTGTTATGGTGTGATGGCAGCGCTGTTGTTTTTGTTTTGTTTTTATTTTATTATATGCAGCTTAGGGTACGTTCACGCCTTTTATTGGAGTCGACTACTTTGTTTCGTATAGAGATGCGCAAATAAGGAAGGCTACGGAAATGAAAAATAAATCACATAAAACCGCATTACAACTGTAAGTTAACTCATCTAAATAACTCCGACATTCACTCTTAAGGTCTTGTCGCCTGAACTGAATTTATATATAAAGTACCGTTGACCTGCACTTCGCTTTCGATGCACAGCATGCCAGTTGCAATGCGAGTTTATCCCCGTTTTATTGGTCGTTTCGTTGCAACAGTGGCGCTCTATTTCGACTGTAACCTTATATGCCCCTTTTTCCCACTCTCAGAGAAAATTTCACGAAGTTTTCGTTCCTCGCTGCTCGGCGCTGTTGCCGATAAGCCGCGCGGGGCCCTGTGGGAATTCTTGGATGCGATGCACGCAGTAACATATCGACCCGTGTGAGCGTTTGGCGCTTCCGCTTGAAGGGTATATGGGAACGGCGCACGCCCTCGCATTTCGCACAAGTGAATCCTCGCATTGGCAAAAAAGGCAAAAGAAGAATCCACTGGTGTGGACCTTGAAGGTTATTGAAGAGAAGCGGGTTCGAGGAAGACCGGCTCTGGAGGCACTTGCCGCGCACGGTGGCACCGCGTGGTGCACTGCGTGTTGTGCGTTCTTGCGTCCCATTTGGGGCTGAAAGCGGAAGTGCAGCAGGTTGCAACACCTGGAATGCATAGGGCGTCGAAAACCCTTCAATTATGTCTCGGTAACGAGAGCATATGCAAGTTTAAAAGTGTTAACGATAATAAAGTGGTACGATACCCGCGTTGTACGACTCGTATTTGTGTCGTATCCCGTATCGTGCATCATTTGCGACTAACCTGTGAGTGGTCCTAATAGTACAGATCGGCAGATGCATCCATCTGCGGTTAGAGGAACACAATGAGTATTTTATAAAATGTCGCTAAATCCCGTCTGACGTCATCATGCAGCCGCGATCGCGGTCGCGCACCCGTGTGTGACGACGCGGACGTAGTGGCATAATGATGAAACAACCAGCGAGATTAAAATCAAATAGTGGGGTTTAACACCCTGAAACTGCACCATGGGTTATGAGTGAAGCCGTATGTGGACGGTTCCAAACTTAATTTGGACCACCTGCAGGGGTTCTTTGACGTGCACCTAAAGCGCGGTATAGGTGTGCTTTTGCATTCAAGCCACATCTGAATGCTGCCGACGGGGCCGGGAATCGAGCCGTCGACCTGGTGCTGTGCAGCGCAACGCTGTCGCCGCTGAGCTATCACGGCTGGCAACCTGCGAGATTATTGAGGCATTGCGCACTAAAAGGATAGGAGACTGGCTCGTTGACCAAGCGCGGATCGTGATGTTGGCGCAGGAATATTTTCATTTGCTGAGGACATGCACGCATCCCGCATGAAGTGTTAAAATTTTCAAGCGTCTGTTCTAGCCTTTCCCGAGCATGACCACGTGGTCCCTTTTTTGTGTTGTTCTTGTAACAATTAGGCATATATGTAAAAGAAATAAGACCTTCATTCGAGAATCAGTGCTGTGTTTGTCTTCGTTCCCGGCCCATCTTTGCCGCTGCAAAATATCACACCGGACCAATTTGCCAAGCTTTGAATTTTGCTCGTTGGCATAATACACAGAACAATAGATCAAAGACCAGCGGAGCTCTTAAGGGATGTAAGTGTTCAGGAAATTCCGCAAATTCTTGCGACTTCCCCCAAAATAATGCCCGCATCTGTTCGTCGGTGGATTCAACTATACCCAGTGAAAAGTTTCAACTCAATATCTTAGTTCCCCTGTGCATAGCAAGATATCTTAAATAAACGTCACTTCTTTGGAATACATTTTAGCGGGCAGACCCGTAATATGTTGGCTTCCCTTGGCTCCCTTAATTTGTCCACACACTAGAAAATTTCTCTACAGATGCTCTGTATTAACTTTGTATATCGTTGCAAAGTTTAATTCTGATACACGATGGTTAGTTATTATATGGCTATTGCTTAAGCCTCTCGTGACCTGTGCTGTGCCGCATAATTATTGTAATTTTGATGTTAATACTATAGCGTGTAATTTAGAGCCCACTGACACAGCACCTCGTGACCTAACCTATGACAACAGCAAAGGGAACAAGGCCGCGTTTTGGTTTAGAGTTGGTCTTACGACAAGAGGGGTCCTTGAGTTGATCTTAGCTACAAGACTCCCTTTATGAAATCTATGAACGTGTGTATGCATATGTTGGTAGATAAACATGTTTTAGGGCGTTTGATACCAGCGGGGATATGTGTGTGAGCGCGTGTGTAGTGCATGCAGATGATTATATGATTGTATATCACTATCGTTAAGCAGCGTGGCGTCACATTCTTTCCTCTTTGCCGTTGTGATGTGAGGCTGTACTTTGTGCCACCAGAATTCTTGCCCCTTAAAATACCCGTGTGCTTAGATTTAGGTGCACGTTAAAAAAACCCAGGTGGTCACAATTTATTCAGAGTCCCCCACTACGGCGTGCCTCATAATCAGATCGGGGTTATGGTACGTAGAATTCCATAATTTAATTGAATTTTTGTCCCTTTCTCTGTCAGGTACACAGTAGGTGCAGCGTTCACAAACAGCCCTGTCTTTGAACTTAAGGGTTTTATGGGGAAGCTTCACTTGCAAATGTGCATACTACATTGCCGACGGCATGCGACCCATTGCTCTACATGTAAATGTATGAAAAGTCTTAGGCAGATTTTCAGGGGCACGCTTTTAGTCTACGTGTCGGGTTTCGGCGGGCACGTTGCATAGTGGAATCACACACGCTGCTGGCACGGCTTTGATGCCCTTCCTGCGGGGATGACGCTTCCGTGTATGAAACGTGAGACACGCACGACAGCGTTGGCATTTCTCTTGTTCTCTCTGATACGGCACATGCTGAGGACGTGTTGGGTGTCGTGCCTTATCCAAGTGGATCGAGGGACCCGTTTCCGGAAGCCCGAGAATTCTGCCGCATCGCGCGTTGATAGCGCACCTCGTTAATCGCCTGTATCTGCGAAGTTCGGAGGCCAACGCTCTTTCGTAAGATGAGTAGCCGCTGTCGAGACGAACGTGAAATGTGGACGGTGATTGCGTGGCGCTTGGCAAAGGAATCGGACCGCGAGAATATGCTGCCTGCTTCGCTTCGGCGGTGGGAAGAGAAGGCCAAGAACCTATGAAAAATATTAAGAGAGACAGAGAGAGAGAGGGTGAAGGAGGGAGGGAGGGAAGCAGATCTTGCGTTACCTTGACGGCTTGACTGCATACTGGCTTGTTCTAACTCCAGGGTTTTATCTCTTGCCTGCTGCTCGAACACCCAGTGTAGAATTAATCTTCAGGAATTTTAATAATATGCGACGAATTCAAAGTAGTTGCCTTCAGGTATCGCTTTGATGATCTTTGTGCTTTCGATTTTGAATTGAAACGTGAGTGCAATGTAAAGCGTCATATATTTCACGCGTCACTGATATGAATTTTTGAACAGTCTGCACGGTTAGAATAACTGAAAAAGAGTAATTGTGATTGTGATCAGATAAAGTTTTCCTTCTAACGCGTTGAAGAGTGGATAGTTAATAGCGATGAAAACTGTCGAAGACGCTACTAAAAGACTGCGAGGACATTGTCGACGCAAGCTACGCCACTATTCCTAAACACAATACCGCGAGCAATATTTTTTCAAATCTCTATAGAAAACCATTGCACTTTCTTAGTAGTATTTAAAGCTGCGACTTTCTTTCATGGCTTCATTATTTATGCCGCGGTGAAAGGGTAGTAAGGCCTTCAGGTGAATGAGAAACATTCCAGAAGGCGTTTTCCAGAAGCATTTAGGTTGACAGTAATTCTCGAACTGATTCTGTGTTACTCAGGAATGTATTTTAGCACAACAATCCCGCAATGCTGGCAAGTTTGTTGCGTTGCTCGGCTGAAAGAGCATTGTTTTTTTTTAGATCAACATATGATCAGTGGCACAATCGCTATGTAAATGAAAGCGCGTGTGCCCAAGATATATGTCACAGAAGAACCTAGACACCCTGTGTAGGGAGCACACTTAATGGCAACCAAAAACTACATTTCACCAGCACAGCCATGCGCAATTTGCTGTAAACCTGCAAGCTTACACTCACAAAATTTCGTTTATTGAACACACGTCCTTTATTCCCATCTCCTCAATAAGACTTACTGGTTTCGACGGACTCCACTTGTGAATACAAAGTTAGATTCAATGGGCGCCATGCTGGCTCAGCCTCGCATGTGAACTCAAAAGTACATGGAATCACATCTTTTATTTATTTATTTATTTATTTATTTATTTATTTATTTATTTATTTATTCATGTTTCGTTACAGGTTCCGTCAGGAACATTGAGTAAGGAGGGGGGGGGGGTCGATTGAATCAAACAGAGGTTTGCCAGAAGCAACGCAGCATCAAACAATACAATGTGGTTACATAGTACAAATAAATAAATGGTTAACATGACACAAGTACACTATAGTTACAAAAAGGTTATGGTTTGCAAAGGCACGATAACGCAAGAATGTAAGAAACACAATGGGTGGAGACAGCATGTTCAATGGGCAGGCAATAAGCGCACGGCAACAACTGGTACGCTAAAGAAAAGAACAAGATGGCGTTCGCTAACTCGTTCACTAACTTATACATAAAACCATACACCAAGGTTTGTGACTTGTTCAAAGAATGCCAAATACAGTAGACTACAAGTATTCAGTTGGTTTAGCCTCAACACGGAGCGTTCGTGCCTAAATTCGGTGCTTCGCTTATACTTGTGGTAAGTAAAGTGGCGAATGCAGTTACCTTTTTCTGCAATTTGAATTCACTTGTAATATCAGATGCCGTAATGACAATGCATTTCGTACGCTAAAGTAGTTCAATAAAACAGGCATCTCTAATGGAAAAGTTTTCTTACAAAAGAAAACATTTGTGTCTTCCGCACGAGTACTCTTGATTTTCTTCCGGTACATATTAGCAACGCCAAAATCAAGAACAACAGGAATGCGTCTTTCGCGTGATTCAGACGTATTTCCTCCACTAGAATGGCTTCCCTCCGCATTTCAAGCAACAACAACAACAACAAAAAAATAAACAGTCGAATTGCAAAACTTGAACAAAGCTGAGTTCTCTACGCGACGTCGAGAGAATTACAAAAACCCGCTTTCGTGTCTCTCTCATGTTTATTCTTCATTTCTTCAAAGCTACGCTGCAGCGCCTTTTCATATTTCGCTGCCTGCTTCATGCACTTTCTCGAAAGCGGCAGACCCGCGGAGGTTTCGCCAAAACTTGTTGTTGTCTTTGCGACCAGCTTTTACTCAGAGTAGGAGGCAAATCCCGGCCCAGACAGGGCCGTTCTACGATGCAAAAAAAGGCGCCTCGGCCTGAAACTTACGTTCGCGGCAAAAAAAGCGCGGCAAACCACGCCAGCTAGTCTTTATGGAGCGCGAAGAACGGAGGGGGCGAGGTGGCACCGCTACGTTGCTCTCGATGAGCGGGGCGCATTATGCCGACCGAGCAGAAGCCGACGCCCGGCATCTCTCTGACGTGTGGGCGGAGTGCACCAAAGTTTGCTTGCGCCACCGCCTAAAAATCGGACGGCGTCGCGGGAGCGCCAGAAACAGAACACGTGCCGGAGATGTGCGTTGCGGCGGGAACGCTGTAGACAAGAAGACAAATGACGCCGCAAACGGCAGTCACAGCGGCGCTTCCTTGCGCTCGCGCATCTGCACGCGGATCGGCGTGCAACGACTTACACGCGAGCAGCATACAAAACGCTCTGCGCGTTTCGCTGAAGGATGCCACATTACATAGTTGATCGAAGCGAAGTTATTGCGAGAACAATTTTTTTTTTTTTAGCGCGGCTCTTATGCGCGTGCTCCTGCGGCGAACGTCGTCGTCGGCGGTGGCGGCGGCGTAGCCAAGTGAACGAGCTCAGCGAAAGATGAACGCGAACAAGGAACGGAGTGGGTGATGAAAGACGCTAGGAGGAAAGCAGAGAGGAGGGCGCAGCGGAACCATGAGGCAGAAAGCTGAGGAGGGTACAGGGAAAGCGTGAGAGGAAAAGCGCAGTGCAGCGACGACGGCCACGAGATGGCGCCAGAGTAGCGCGCATCGTCTGGTAGGTCTGTCGGCGGCGGCTGCTGTGAATCGCGCCCACACGTCACCGGCGCGCTGGCTCTCGCGATTTCCACATTAGCGAGGCATTCGTGCCACACTTCGCTCCGTTTGCAAAGTGCCGCACGAGGCAGATTTTCTGCGCAGCCAATATATCGCGAAATGTAAACATGTATACAGCTGCGCTCAAGTTTCGCATTATGGAGTATCGTAATCGTTGCTGCTTTTTGTTTATTCTCAAGAACCACATGCTAACGCGAGAAGAAATGCCTCGAAGAAAGTGGCCGTTTGTTGCACAAGTAAACCTGCTCGTGTCTTCCGAGCAACGTGAAGTGATTCCAAAGTAAGGACGCACGAATGTGGGAAATTACACTGCGACATTCTCGCGCTATTTTTAGTTTCTTCCCTAATCCAGTCTTTCTTAGCAAATATGCTTCCAAAAATGTGTGTCATTTTATTCTTTCTTCGTTTTACATCGAAATGACTCTTTCCAGACCTTAGGAAGCTGCTGTGAGCGTTTATCTCTTCGTTACCGTCATTCATGAAGGCAAAGTAGTTACTACTGCATTTATCAGTTCTTGCTCTGTAGCATCCTTCAAAAAAATCTAGCACAGATTGCAACCGGACCCGCAGCTATGACCTCGCGCTGCTCAACACGACGTTAAAGTATCGGACTCCATCGCCGGCAATGGCTGCCGCGTGCATCACGATGAGAATGGATTATGCCGTTATTTGGGTGCGCGCTTGAGACCCTCATGTAGTCAAGTTTAGTCTCGGCTCCATGCACCACGGCATTTCATAACCCCTGTGCTACTTTGGGGCGTTAAACCCTATAAATCAGTTATGCTACAGCCAGTAGGTGTTCGTGACTGTCTCTCACTTTACAAACAGTTGAAACTTGTCGACACGTATACAGGCATTTTAACGAGCAACACGAGCAGCATTCACTAAATCATGCCTTGTCTAAAAACACAGAGCATTATTACCAAGCTTTGAATTATGCAAAGCGAATGTTAGCTACGCTTCTTGGAGAAGGAGGAGGAGGAGGAGGAGGAGGAGGAGGAGGAAATAGAGAGAGAAGGCAGGGATGTTAACCAGAAATGAGTCTGGTTGGCCAGCCTACTCTGGGGAAAGGGAGAGAGGGAATAGAAAGATGAGATAGAGGGAGGGGAGGGGGAGCAAAGCTGCGGTGAGCTCGCGCACGCACACGGAGGGCATGAGTGAGTCAAAGGCGTTCACATTGGCCAGTCACCCTCAAGAAAGACAAAAGTGCCTCAATAGCTTTGTGGGCCGACGAGCCGAGCGATGAGGACGGTCTTCAAGCAGGACCTGCACAAACAACGGCCGATCGTCCAGTCGTCGCAATGCGATAGATAATGTTCGTCTATCCGACTGTAATCGATGACATGGGCACAATAAAAGTTCGATGTTGTCTTCGAGGCCGCAGACGTCGCATGCAGCACTGTCGGTTAGTCCAAAGCAGTGTACGCCTTCGTGAAAGCCACTCCCAGCCACAGCCGGTACAGAAGCGATGCCTCACGTCAGTGAAGCCCGGGTGGAGGTCAGACTTGGAGCTAAGGGTTCAGTTCGTACAACCTGGTGCGCCTTATATTTGGGGTGTTCCACTCTGCTAAAGAGAGCTCGCGCGCCATATGACGAAGCTGCCTTACAGCGTTTGTCCTGGTAAGAGGAATGCGAACGCTGTGTTCTTGATGTGGCTCTCGGGCAGTTTTGTCTGCTTGATGATTTCCACTGATACCGCAATGGTCATGTAGCCGCTGGAAAATAATTTCGTGGACTATCTGTCACATCGTGGTGAAGTTTGACAATTTTACATGTTAGCTTTTCGTGAGCTCCCCGTCGGAGAATTGACCGCATGCTGTGTAAAGCCAGTCTCGAGTCCGAAAACATGGCCCATGTACCAGGACTCTCTGTGTCAATAAATTGAAGCGCAGTGCGCGGATCCGTGAGTTCTGCAGCCGTGGACGCCGTGACATGTGACATATGGAATCGCCGAGTTATTCCTCTCGTAGGTATAAATACAGCAGCGCCAAAACTGGTCGATGTAGTCGATCCGTCAGTACAGATGTGTATGTGCCTACTGTATCTCTCGTACAACAGGAGTAAGCTCAATTGTTTTAGCGCAGATGGTGGTAGATCTGACTTCTTCTGAAGTCCTGGAATTCTGTGGTGTACTTCAGGATGGCACGAACAGCATGCAGGAGAAACCGGCCTGGCCCCAGGTGTGTACACTGGTGTAAGCGAGGCACAATATGCACTCACTGTTGTGCTAAATGATGTGCGGGGTCTTTCCAAGGTGAGTGCGACGAGGTGGTGACAAGGGGTCCGGGCAATGTGCCTGACATGTGCATGCATTGTCTCGACAGTGATATGTGTCGTCATTAAATAATCTTGAGCAATGGCAATAGTTTTAGCCGTTGACGCACTGCGTGGTAATCCAAGGCATATCCTCAGAACTTGGGCTTGAATGCTCTGAATTGTACGCAGATTGGTTTTACAGGTCGTTGTGCCATTACCACCAGCCCGGAATCCGAATCTACAAGATGCAGAATTTATCCTGCGAACGCCCTTTGGACAAACCTGGGGCTGCGCCGAAAGGCACAGCGCCCTAAACTCTCCCTTGACAAGTCAAGATGCTGAGCCGTCAGGCAGCGGCGTCCTGAGGAGAAGCATCGGCAAGCGACATGTCCAAACGTGCAACAAAGTGCTAGACAGCCCGGCGCCGTATTTCCTTTTGCCTGGAGGTCACCGCGCGCGGCAACTTCGAACCGGGTGGCCAGCGCGGTCGCTGGTTGGACCTCTCGGACGACCGTTGAGTGCTGGCTTTGTATTGGGCCGTTTGAATGACAAAGGTTTCTCGGGGCTTTATAAGCCCCCGACGCCGCCACCGGGAGAACCGGATCCAACCAACCCACCGGGAGCCCAGTGCCGCTATCGAGTGGAGTGAGATGTGTCACGCGTTGCAGTCTCGCCGGACATCGCCGTGCGGGAACAGTCGCGTTTGCTGTGAGCTCTCGGCCCCAGTGTCGAACCGATCTTGTCCTGTATAATGACCTGTATATAGTGCATAAAGTCCCTTTTGTTATTCTCACCGACGCCTGACTCGGAGTCTTCGCTACCAACGCTCTGTCACGAAACGGGTGACGAGCGCTACAGGATCACCTCAGAGTCGCAACACGAGCTAGCAATGCTCTGTCACGAAACGGGTGAGGAGCGCTACGGGACCACCTCAAAGTCGTAACAAGGTGTTGGACATAACAAAGAGGCTTGTACCGGAGGAACCCAACAAAGAACACTCTGCACAGCTTTAACATGGAGTGTGTGGACACCTCCCAGTTCTTTTCTGCAAGGAACCTGAACAGATGACAAATAACGATCAGTCGCTTTTTCACGTGGTTCACGTGAGGAATCCAGGACAGGTCTCTGTCAATCACAACCTCCAAGAACCTGTGATTTCTGCTGGACCATATCACTTGTCCGTTGATTGATAAGCCGTACGCAGACATTGGCTTCCGGGTAAATGCCACCACTGCGCACTTTTCCTTGGATGTTAACAACACCCAAAGTAGAGCTAGCTATCGGTCGATGAAATAGTAGCTACGAGAGACATGTTCTTGATACCTGCACAACAACTTGCACCGTATCACATTTAGAGCTTACATACTTAGTATACTCTTGAATACAGACAGATCGTACCATAATAAATCCTCTGCTTCAGTATTCGTCATACCACATTTTTTGCGTTAGAGCAAACATTCAATTTATCTTGAGCGACAGCTTCCACCATCGCAAAAACTTCTTGCTATTCACTCTGTGTTGCGCTTCATAGCATCACCAGAGAATGAAAAAAAAGGGGTCATTTTTAGTGATTCGCAAGTCGCTCTCACATCACTAAAAAGCGTAGACAAAGAATTCTTCAAGTACATTTTTATTAAGTGAAGTTATGTGGTTTTACGTGCCAAAACCACTTTCCTGAAAACTTCCCTGACGTCTTTTATGTGTGTTACTTAAGGTAGCCATTGTTCAATTTACTTGAGACACTGTACCGGGTGTCCCACGTAACTTGAGCTTAACTTGAAAAATACGCAAATGCCACGGAGCTGGACAGAACCAAGCTAACGTTGTTTGCCGTCGCTTAGAGGTACAGAGATTATTTTTGCACGCCGCCTAATTACATATTTAGTCTTAATTAATTAATCAAATATAATTAACTTCTCAAATATTAAAATTCTATGAAAAAGTGTCAACGAGAAAATGGTAGAGCAACACGAGAAATTCCCGATACAGATTTCTGTCGCTCAATACGTGCTACATAAAAGCGTTTTTCCAAGCATGAAAGGAGCCCGCCATTACACGACAAAATTGCCGCGCGAGTGGCCGCTCGTGGCACTTTACGTGTATTCGCGGGCTTCTCTCATGCTTGGAAAACCTCTTCTTCAGGCACGTGGGACACCCTATATATAACACACAGAGTGTACAGAAACCCAATTGTTCTGCAGTGTTGGAAAACTCGACGTTAAAATGCCCCGTACGCGCGTTTTATCGGGATCCTATGTTTTTTCCTTGCGTTGTGTTCAGGGAGTCAGAACCTAGTCTGAAAAGAAAAAGTGCAGGGAGTTTTGGTCGTTGCTGGAGGCTGCTGCTTCGACGGATGCTCGCCCTTGGGACACACTTCACGGGCACCCGTCCATGGCGTGCCACAGGGGTACTAGCGTTCTACACTAAACATTGCGTGTGGGCGGTGCGGGACCTTCAGCACTCGGCATGTACACGAACCTTGTTTGTTGCGAGCGTTGCTTTTGCGGACAAACAAGAAAGCAAAAAAGAAAGCACACAAAAGAAAAGAGAACAGAAAAGCCACAATGAGAATGATCGATACAAAAAAGAAAGTATTATACCGATCGCGCGGTGTGTATGTATATATATATATATATATATATATATATATATATATATATATATATATATATATATATATATAACGAGAGCGTCTGTAAACGCATGAGCCAGGTCGATGCGGACGCGGCAGTTTGTGGAGCTGAATTTCCGCGAAAGTGAGCGCCGTTAAAAACAAAGCTAAATTCTTTTGCGTACTCCCACTGCTTAGCTCGGCATCGATCGCGTCGTCGATGGCATTGTGGCACGAAAAAGGGTTCGGCGTTCTCACTAAGCTGACAGCGAGCAGCCCGCTGTGCGCGATTATATGACGGTGCTTTTACGGTGGAAACCCTAGTTAATAATAATAATAATATTTGGGGTTTTACGTGCCAAAACCACTTTCTGATTATGAGGCACGCCGTAGTGGAGGACTCCGGAAATTTTGACCACCTGGGGTTCTTTAACGTGCACCTAAATCTAAGCACACGGGTGTTTTCGCATTTCGCCCCCATCGAAAATGCGGCCGCCGTGGCCGGGATTCGATCCCGCGACCTCGTGCTCAGCAGCCGAACACCATAGCCACTGAGCAACCACGGCGGGTGAAAACCCTAGTTAAGTGCGGAAGATAAGACACCGTTCTTTGAGAGCTGCTAGACACTAATTAATTCGCGTTGTTAAAAGCTGTTTTTCGAATAAAGAGCGGTTCATGCACCGCAAGAAGTACGTTATACACCAGAAAAGAAAGAAAGAACGCTCGTCTTTAATTGACAGTTTTTCATTTATTTTCTGTCAACGCTGAACATATATATACTGGAGTAACAACAATATTTAGAACAGGATGTTTTTTATGGGCAACAAATGATTATTTGGAACAAGCATCGTCATCATTTCACGTAAGACATACTTCCTTAGCAACATCAAATCCGAAAAAAAAAAAAGCACTAAAGAAAGTAATGTGGCACCAGATCTGCGCCCCTGTTGCTGGGGATACAATTACCCCTTTATGCGAAACTGAACATTTTCTTAGGCACTAATAGCTACTACCTTTGTACGCATTACCTGAGAAAAAAAATGATGAAAGCGGCATCGGGAAGATCAATGGCAACTGTCGTTTGTGATTATTCTCCCGAGGCATGAATAACGTGCTGCTCGTGTAACTGCATTGTGATGCTATTATCGATGACTTTCGCACTAGAGGTGAAGTAGGCGCTCAGTTTTCGACATAAACTGGCATTGGGCAGCAGGCGGGATAGAGCCCCTCCTGGGACTCCATGCGGCAGTTCGCTGACGGGCAGTAATACGTTGTGCACCTGGGAAAGAGAGAGAGAGTGTTAACATTATATGGAGCAAAGCTGAATATAGTCATACTGCCTTCATTTAAGCATATCTGTATGAACAATACAAACGTCTAAGGCGGGGCCAAAGAACACACTCTTACATATTGCGCTATCGTCAAACAAATCCAACCAATCGTCAAAGTGACTGCAGCGTCCGCAGCTCGAGTGGTGTGCCTTGGAACCAATATACGGAGATTTGGATTAGTGGTTTCGCACATTCCATCCAAGCCACCACTACGGTAGGATCACGAGTAGTGCGTACACTCCTGAGGGAGAAGCTGCCTACCGCGAGCGTCAGCCAGAGTTGGCTCGTGAACGGGCTCGTCGCCATAGGGCCAACAACAGCTGCCTACCACAGATGCCGATTTTAAACGGCAGCCTGGGAGAAAAACAAAGCACTCCTAAACCATGCTCACCACACGAAGCATGGAAAAGCGGAAATGAAGCGAAAGAATGGTGAAACAAAAGATCTATAATATAGACTGCTTGCGAAGTTTGACTTGCGTGGTGTGACGCTCGAGCTTCGCTGTTGAACCATCTTCACGGAGTGGAAGGGGCGGTCATTTTTTTTTATCTGTTTTTTTTAAGAGCATGCACCGTACCGCCGTAAGCACGCGTGGCAAGCACGTGCTTCGCTCGACGATCGGTGGCCTCAACACACGTGCTCTCACGAGAAACTCTAACTTCGTCGCAACTTCTTTTTTGATTAGGCTGCAGCTCAGAAAAGACACCATCAAAACACGCGTCTGTACATCTGCATAAAGCAGAGCTGGGCCCCTATCTCTGCGTTCTATGGGGTTGCTCACTGAGCTCGCTATGGAGCGATCAAGGAGGCAGCGGCGCTCCGAGCAGCCTGTGGCTGTTACGGAGCGGCCATTTTCCTTGCACTTTCTGACGTGCGGCGGAGTGCTTGAAGCTTCTTGCTTCACTTCTGCCGCGGGTTCTGCCGGTGTTCCACTTATACCTGGCTAGCCCTTCTCTCCCCACACTTCCCACTTTCCTCTCTTCCTCCCCCACCTTTCTTACTTTCCCCCCCTCACTGTGCTTTCTGAGCTCCTTCTCACCTCCCAACCCCCTCTTGAAAATCAAAAAGCAGGCCAGTATAGCAGATCAGGGGACACGAACTGGTGTTTAAGCATCAGGCCGAATAACGCGACCATGACATCAGTCCCCGGACTCGTGTCGCTGGTGCGCAGTCAAACTAGCAAGCTCGCGGTCCTCAAGGCTATGTTTGACGTTGAGTGGTTAGAGTGGGCGTGTGAGGTGTGAAGAAGAATCAAAACCGTGCGCCTGTTAAGCACTTTCTCTTCTCAAATGATCTCCTTTACATGCTCCAGCCTTTGTAAGGGAACCCCTTGTGAAAGTGTCGAACGACTGCAGTGTCGAGGTTCAGTGTTTTTTTTTATTGAAATGAATGTTAACATTATATGGAGCAAAGCTGAATAGGGTCACGCTGCCTTCATTTAAGCATATCTGGATGAACACTACAAACGTATAAGGCGGGGCCATAGAACAAACTCTTACATATTGCGCTGACCGCTTATGACAACAAGTTTTAATGCAGTTTCAGCTGTCTAACCTGACGCATATGGTAGAGATATCCTCTTAGAACTTGAGTGTAAATAAAGGGAAAATAACAGCAAAATCTTGAAAGGATAACATTCTATCAACAGAAAAGGAAGCTGAATTGAACGATTCACCGATTCGCCACTAGCACAGAATAGGTCACTTTCCCCTTTCTGGTTAAAACAGCGCAAGGTAAGAACAAACGGTAAGACAGCTAGAGATATTAATTCTGTTTTTCCGTTAGGAATACTGAAGCGGCCGCTTCCTTTTCATTTGTCCTCGATCTCATTTTATTGCGCCTTCAGGAAACCTACCAGTCAGGAATCTACTGCTCTCCCATGTCCCGCTGCTTGCTCTTCAAGATTTAAAAATAATAATAAGGGAAGTCACTGTCCGGCCTGTGGTCGTGTATAGTCAGAGCCATATGTTTCCCGGATATTGCCACCAAACCGGATTTATTCCCCTCTGGTTATCCTTCCTGCCTCTCCCCTTTCTTGCCTCTCTCTCCTCCTATTTTTGTTGTCCTCTTCGTGCTTTTGATTAACGCTGAAACAGGGAACTTCGAAGAGCTGTACATAAGACCTGGAAGGCTCGAGTTATCTCGGCTCTGCTTTTAAGCATTCGTCGATTTGCTGAAGCGAAGACATAGAATCGGGGCACGCAATTTCACAGTCCATGGCAAAGTGTCCTCTCTTATTTTGCCCTGTACTCTGCAGGCATGGGAGAGATCGAACGTTCAATAATATTTATTTATTTATTTACTTATTTATTTATTTATTTACTTATTTATTTATTTATCATAAGTAACCTCAGCTGCCGAAGCTTTAAAGAGGGGAGTGGGGTTACAATTAAATAAGCGATTTAAAATTAGGAAAGAAAAGGTGGCAACATTATACAAGTGCTAAACAAATTAAGAACACTGATAAACAATAACTATAACAAACAATGAAGATGGCACGACACTAAACAAGAATACTGCCTAGTAAAACGAAATGAAAAAAAAGAACACCAGCGGTTAACAAGAGAGAGAGAGATAAATGAGATCTGGCTGAGATGAGATGAGGTTAAGCATCGATTGCGATAACAAATTAGTGCGCAGCTATACGAAGTCGGGATAGCAGTTTTATTGGCTATATAAACTTGGAAACATTCACTTACTAAGTGGATTAACAAGCATGGCGTCAACACCCACGAGCAAACATGAACGCATAACACTCGATGAGCGCGGACACTCGCTGTAAAAACGCGAGCGAAGTAATAGAGAGTTTTAGCCCAGCGGGTTTACGGCCAGCGGAGCGGAGCGGGCGAGCGGAGACGCGACTGCGCATGCGCACCACGCTGAGGCGGCCAGCGGTTTTACGGAGCAGCGTTTACGCCCGCTGGAAAGCACTCCCCAGCGGAGGGTATACGCAGCGCGCGAGCGTGCGTAAGGGCGCGCGGGCGTGTATGGGAAATGCAAGACGGCAGCCGCGAACATGAACGCCGGCAGTTCTGCATCGAAGACGGCGACTGCCGCGCTGACCCGTACATTAGTACTCAGTACATTATTAACAAATAATGCACTGAGAACATGTAATATATTTTTATTCAACATTTCTTGCATAATAAAAGCAAGCGTAATTCAATTTCATTTCTCAGTAACTCCTATTCGAACCACTAGGTGGGGCAGCAGAGCGTCCCGCTCTTTACCCCGCTCGAGCGGGTGATCCGCTGGGCTAAAATTCTTTTTTCGTGAGCCGCTCCGCTGGCGCAACGGTGGAGACCGCTCCGCTCCGCTGGCCGTAAACCCGCTGGGCTAAAACTCTCTATTATTCTTGCGGTCTATCGCTTCAACGCAAGAGCGGCGAAAACACAGCGCGCAGGAAGGTCTGAACTGCTCCGTAGATCACTTTCAAGATACGGTGCGAGCGACCGCGCGCAGCCGCGCAGAGTACGCACTTATTGGCGTACTCTGCCGCGAGTGCTTTTGCATTTCGCCCCCATCGAAATGGGGCCACCCAGGCCGGGATTTGATCCCTGGACCTCGTGCTTAGCAGCGTAACGCCAAAGCCGCTAAGGAACCGCGGTGGGTTAAGTACGGCGGTAGGTATAGGTGCTATAGGTAGGTAGGTGCGGCGCTATAGGTAGAAACAAATCGCCTGCATTCCACAATTTTGCGCGTTTCCTTCACACATTTACTCTTAATTGCCTTAGTACATCCTAGTAAAATTGCTGGTTGACAGTGTATTCAGAAAAAAAAGAACAATTTCCCCTCGCACAACTCTCAAAACGCGGAAGCAGAAGAAGAAACGATATCCATTGTTTTTCGCATGAGTGCACTTGTTGCATTTTTTTTTCAGTCTTCGTGAGGAAGGAGGCTTCAACTGACTAGAAGCTTGCTTGGTATCGAGGTCACATCCATAGCACCAGCTTTAGTAGCCCAAGATAGTCTTCGAAATAAAGGTCTTGGTCACTTTCGATGTGATTTTTGAATCCTTGCACAAAATGAAACAAGTGATCTTTGTTTCGTTTATTGTGCTTTGTGAGCACGCTGGGAACAAACATCGCGGCAACCTGTCTGAAGCCTAGTTCCACATTTAAAATCCCCTCACAGGGGATTCAACACATGACAGCAGCTTCGGTAATCTTGTTGCCTGTGTAGAGACGATTGTCTTTTACAGTGAAGCTGTTAAGGGCTACTTTCCCCACTATCGTGTCCGTGTGTAGAAAATATCCCTAAGATAGTACAGTAAAAATTCAAACAGCGCATAAACGACGGGACCAGAATGAGAAGGAGACAAACACTGCGCAGTGTTTGTCTCCTTCTCATTCTGGTCCCGTCGTTTATGCGCTGTTTGAATTTTTATTGTTACCATGCAACACCAACTCGCCCAATCCGGTGCCCTTCGATAGTACAGTACCCGGCCGACCCGTGGCGGAAGTGAAGCAAGCGTTAAACACTCCCCATACGTGAGCCGATCCCAAAGATATTGCAATGCTGGGCCGACCCGCGGCAGAGGTGAAGCAGGCGTGAAGCACTCCTCATATCTGGGCCGATCTTGATGATATTGAAATGCCGGGCCGACCTTCGGCGGAAGTGCAGTTCGCCATTAAGGGGCCCACATACACAGCTTCGCTGGTCATCCTTCTTCACAGAGTACAACATAGAGGAAGGGCACTGAACTTTTCTTTTCTTTTTATTTTCTTGCATTTTTTCGTCGAGATTTTTCTGTAGACTCGTACGACTAGTTCAAGATGGGCCGAAATGAGTATGTTTTTTAATGTTCATTTCTGCTCTTGCAACCGCCGAAACGGCTCAAAAGCTCGTGTAAGACTGAGTGCCTCCTCTATAAACATCGTTTGAAACAATTCAAGTGTCTACTGACTCGTTTTCTTTTTTTTAGAAGGGATCAAAAGCTCGAGGAGTGTTATTATTTGGTTCCAACAGGCATCACGGTTTCACAATAGTAGCGCTATAACAGTTGGCAAAACTGTCATGACAAACCCGTAAGACACCTTACAGCGAGGTGGGCTTGTGTAGTGACCCGTGAAGAGCCCATCTACATCCACCTAGTGGGATAACACCGCTATACAATTACGAAAAGCTCCACAAAGCCAGACCCTTCTTTTTTCCGGGTCCCCCCATATCGGCGATAGCAATGGCATGATGGATTTTTTGTACTGCGGTGATGAAACCTGTTCCATTACGACCTGGGTCGATCGAAGGCGGTACAATGCCACATAGCCTCGCAAAGCACTCTCTGTCCCAGCAAGGGAGAGAAAGAGAGAGAAAGAAATAGCTGAGTTCTTGTCATTTGTTTAGAGGATGGCGCCCCTAGTCCAGGGACAATGATGACTGTGGCGATGTCCTGGGCCTGCGGGACCAGCGCCTGCTGAAGCTGCGAAGCATGTGTGACACTGGCACATTGCTGCTTTTATAAGCTGCACGTTGCTATGCGACGTGATTCACGCCAAGGACAGTGCTAAGGTCGGCAGTTATTCGCGCGTTCCATTCCTGCGCATGTGGCTCAAAGGACCCCTCACCAGGTCTGGCCATTTTGAGCTGACAAGCGCAGAGAATACAATGCGTGCTTACCATCGTGTCTGAGAAATATTCTCTACGCACCGCGGAAGGAGCTGAAATTTCAAACCGAACGTCGTATATCTCACCCTCGCAGGCGCCGCGCTCCAAGCTGGAGGGTGAGGCATACGTGCTAGTGCTCCTACATGCATGTGTTTGTGCTGTGATGTCGCTCTTACTGACACGTGACTTCGCTAATTATTCTAGGTAACATCTAATATTTGGACAATTGTTGGTTCAATACACAAAATAATGTTTAGAGAAATAATAAAGCAAACAAATCGAATGTCTGCTTGTTTTTGTTTTACTTCGCACCGCAACAAGAGAGACCTACTCCGGTTTTGTCTAGCTGTTTCCACGTCGTGCAGTCGCGCGCGGACACCGAGACAATGTCATCGTCTACCGTGTTCCAGCGCACGATCATGCTCTGTGATCCGTTTGTGCCTGCCTCAGTATTCGTGTAGCACTGAATTGTACCGCCAGTCAGGTGTTCTCGTGCACAGCGGGTAAAATCGTGCGCTGAGCGAAACAATTGCAACAGCTCTGCGTGACGCAGTCAGCAGAAGTGCGCCGCGCTGCAAAAGGGTGAGGAGGAAAAAAAAATGAAGGCGGGGCCCATGACGTATGCCTCACGCGATCCTTGCGCTCTGGTATGGGAGAACGCGGTGAAGGAATTTCGCTTGCGGAGGCTAGACGAGGCAAAAACGAGGATTTGAAAATTTTTTTGTGGCAGAACGCTCCTTAGAGGACATGTAACAACTTACAGCGTATAACGGAAATTTACTATGTGTCCTTGTGAGGGGCCCTTTAATGGAAACTGGCGGGCAAGCACGTGTTCACGCTTTTAGAGCAATAGCGTTAACGGCCCGTTTCGCAGGAAATCTGGTGTCGGCATCCGCCGTCGTCGGCGGCGTCCCGTGAGCGAAAGTTGGCGTATATATTCTATACGGCACTAAAATTCTTCCATCACTAAAGTTGCTCGTACCTTGTCTTACATTTTTCAGAAAGTTATTCCTCAGAATTTTAAGAATGACAGCCCACAAACAAATGTCATGACACAAAACACCGGTAGTGTATGCGTTTTGGGTTAAATGTTCTCACAATGAAATATTAAAAGTACGAAACAATAACAGAAGATTGGCTCACGCAAGAAGCCGTGTTTCTATCAGAAAGCTCGCCTTCGTGCATAGCGCTCGCAGCCAGCGTTTCCCGGTAAACATTACGGTTACATGCGCTGCAGTTGCCAGGAAGCGTGAGAAGCAGTCGGGGATCTTTGAGTGCTTTCGCGTTCTATTCTTAAAGGCGAAACTTCAGCGTCCTCTGAATTTTCTCTCTAGAATGTAAAACATTTTATTGAAATCGCTCCAGCGGCTTCTCCATAAAAGCATTGCTCCATTCTATTTTCTTTCTCCATTTATTTCTATTTGAATAGACAAATCGGAGTTTTCCCTGCAATAAAGCGTCCTGTTAATTTCCATCATAGATGTCGCCTAAAGGTACCTGGGGCATAATCAGTAAACTGTTTCAACTAGAGTAAGGAGGTTTAAGAGAATACTTAAGATATTAGAAATTTGTAATCTAAATTTATAATTTACAGATATTAAATATTATATTCCTTTACATGGTCGCGTTCATATGCCCAACAATTGCAATCCCCAGTGCTTGCAAATCTCTCCTCCTGAACAGTGGAAGGCCGCGCTGCTCAGCTTGGATCCCGACATGCAAGTCTGGGTCACGCAGCGAGCGGAGGCAACCGCCAGGATCATGGACTTCTGGCCGCCCGACCATAAGTGGCGTCCCGCCAAATGGCATTTCCGTTCCATCTTCATAATATTCTGAATAAAAGTTTTTATTTCCTCCTCTCGAAGAAACAGAAACTACATAACTCATTTACCGAGCACTACTGCAGCACTATCGACTTGGACGCAGGTTACACCTACCCCGACATCAAAAGCTAACAAGAGACGAAGGTGCCGACTACAGGCAACTCCGTGTATGAATACCTGCACGCACGATGTCTTATTGCATCATATCCAGTCGATGCTATATAGCTACACCTGCCCACATTGCAACGTGCCGGACACCCTGGCACACCTTCCCCTGCAATGCAAGCACACCCAAGCAAGCATCACAGCGCCACAGCTAGCAGCACCAGACACACCATCTAACTGAAACGTGAGAGGCTGCGATTTGCAAGCCGCACCTAGTCGACCAGCGCCAACTCGACGGCCGGGCGCGGCGGGCGGTACAGGCCAGAGGGTTCCTAGAATAAGGGACCCTCTCACCTCGAGTGACAAGTCACTTCTTCAATAAATGTTTATTGATGTCATGTCTCCTCCTTGGGCAAGACCAACATAAACGTAGTGTTTAGGTACCACAGAATTTTCGTGTCCGCATACAAAGAATGTCATCATCAATGGCTCAGGCCCCCGTAAGCACTCATACCCCCGTAAGACAGAGGCTACAAGCACTCAGAAAAGTAAAGCAAACAGTGTTTCCAATCTTTCTAATCGCGCATACAGCATACAGAAAGCATGTCGAAAACTGTCATCATAAACAGCTCATACCCCTCGTAAACAATGGCTAATACCGCCGTAAGCAAGCAAAAATGCAATGCCTCATAGCCCCGTATATAATGTTAATGGCTTCTCACTTAGCACAGTTTAGTTCCGAGGACACTAACCCTGTGGTCGTTGTCAGTTATTTCAATGTGTATGTGTCGCGACCGAAAACGCAGTGGTTTACGGGTGTCGTGTTGCAGACAGGTCGCTTGCAATGCCACACTAGCTGATCCGGCCAAACTCACTACACAGCGGCGTACGTGAATCAGTTTGACATTATCAAATAATGTGGTTGCAGTTGCGAGCATGCCAATCAGTGCATGTCATAGCAACCACGAAGCCATTGTGACCGTCGTTACTAAATGACAATAGCTGATGCAATAAAATATTTACCACAAGTTTTCTTATCATGACGTTTACAGCTCCGGTGGTCACCCACCTTCACAGGGCGAAGTGGCCTTGATTTTTTACAGCGAAGCTGTTTATGCGGACCCTGTGCCATCGTTGTCGGAGCTCGCTAAAACTATCATCATCAGCAATGGCTCGAGCGTCGTCTTCTTCTTCCACAGCTGGCTCGTTGGCGCTATATATACGCGGTGCTAACGTGCGAACGCGTTCGCGCCACTGCTCTCACATTCGTCGTTGTCGTCGTTTTCTTCCGCAGTTTCCTCCGTTGCCACTCGTCATTCCAGCGGAGACTTTCCCTTCTATTCTGTCGTCGTAAAGGGGAGGCCGCGTTTACGAGGGTACGAGCCATTGCTTAAGGGGGTATGAGCCATTCATTGTCCTACGTGACGGACAGACTTAATTTTGAAGCAATTTTGAAGAATCGCAAGCGGCAATGCTGGGCGGATGCTGCTAACCACGCCACCGAGCAAATTCGAGACAACGAATGCAAGCGACAACTGCGGACTGCGGGCATACCGTCATTGACGTCATTCTCTCCGTCGCAGCCGAACGTGTGTGTGACCTTATTAAGAAACACGCAATCGTCAAACAAATCCAACCAATCGTCAAAGCGATTGCAGCGTCCGCAGCTCGAGTGGTGTGCTTTGCAACCATTATACGGAGCTTTGGATTAGTGGTTTCGCACATTCCATCAAGCCACAACCATGGTAAGACCACGAGTAGTGCGTACACTCCTGAGGGAGAAGCTGCCTACCGCGAGCGTCAGCCAGAGTTGGCTCGTGAACGGGCTCGACGCCATAGGGCCAACAACGAGCCGCCCGCCACAGATGCCGAGTTTAAACGGCAGCCTGGGAGAAAAACAAAGAACTTCTAAACCATGCTGACCACACGAAGCACGCAAAAGCGGAAATGAAGCGAAAGAATGGTGAAACAAAAGATCTATAATATAGACTGCTTGCGAAGTTTGACTTGCATGGTGTGACGCTCGAGCTTCGCTGTTGGACCATCTTCACGGAGTGGAAGGGGCGGTCATTTTTTTATTTTTTTTTAGAGCATGCACCGTACCACCGTAAGCACGCGTGGCAAGCACGTGCTTCGCTCGACAATCGGTGGCCTCAACACACGTGCTCTCACGAGAAACTCTAACTTCGTCGCAACTTCTTTTTTGATTAAGCTGCAGCTCAGAAAAGACACCATCAATACATGCGCCTGTACATCTGCATAAAGCAGAGCTGGGCCCCTATCTCTGCGTTCTGTGGGGTTGCTCACTGAGCTCGCTATGGAGCGATCAAGGAGGCAGCGGCGCTCCGAGCAGCCTCTGGCTGTTACGGAGTGGCCATTTTCCTTGCGCTTTCTGACGTGCGGCGGAGTGCTTGAAGCTTCTTGCTTCACTTCTGCCGCGGGTTCTGCCGGTTTTCCACTCATACCTGGCTAGCCCTTCTCTCCCCACACTTCCCACTTTCCTCTCTTCCTCCCCACCTTCCTTACTTTCCCCCTGTCACTGCGCTTTCTGAGCTCCTTCGCACCTCCCAACCCCCTCTTGAAAATCAAAAAGCAGGCCAGTATAGCGCCGAATAACGCGACCATGACATCAGTCCCCGGACTCGTGTCGCTGGTGCGCAGTCAAACTAGCAAGCTCGCGCTCCTCAAGGCTATGTTTGACGTTGAGTGGTTAGAGTGGGCGCGTGAGGTGTGAATAATCAAAACTGGGCGCATGTTAAGCATTTTCTCTTCTCAAATGATCTTCTTTACATGCTCCAGCCTTTGTAAGGGAACCTCTTGCGAAGTGTCGAACGACTGCAGTGTCGAGGTTCAGTGTTTTTTTATTGAAATGAAAATAAAAGAAAGAGACGTACTCACCTTACAATGGTGACGGCTACTCCTTTTCTCATAGCAGAAACAACAATATAAAAAAAAAGATATGTAGGAAAATGAAAAAAGAGAAGAAAAAAAATCACCTCATACGGAGAAAGCAACAGCACAGTCCGATACGCCTATGAACGTAACGGTGTAAAAGTCAAATGCGAGTTGCACCACAATGGGTTCGTAAACAAAGTCACAAACACACACATACGGCCATGATGTAGACTTCGATGAGCATATATATATATATACAGAGAGAGAGAGAGAGAGAGAGAGAGAGAGAGAGTAGTCTCCATAATATTGTTTCAGACGCAGTGGCCGTGAATCTAATTTTATTTTTGAGAGCATACACCTTATCGTCGTATGCGTGCGTGGCAAGGACGTGCCTCGCCCGATTATCGGTGTCACGTGTTGTCACGAGAAACGCTAACTTCGTCGCAACTTCTTTTTTCATTAGGTGGCAGCTCAGAAAATAAGGGCCTCTGGCTGTTACGGAGTGGATATTTTCCTTGCACTTCCTGACGTGCGGCGGAGTGCTTGAAGAGAGAGAGAGATAAAGAGGAGGAAAGACAGGGAGGTTAGCCAGTGTAAGTACCGCCTGGCTACCCTGTGCTGGGGAAAGGGGTAAAGGGAATAAAAGGAGAAAGAAGAAGAAGGGGAGAAAAAAAGGAAATTCACGCAGTAGCGCGATACTACGCGATACAACACTCAAAGGCGATCGCACAATTCGCATGTCCTTAAAAACTTCAGCAAAGCCCTTAAGGCCTTGAGTGCCGAAGCCCGTCTGGACCAGTGTCCTAGTGCTTTCTCCTCTGTAAAGGGGCGCTTGTCCAGTTTTTCGAGCGCGGTTACGAGCACTGTTCTTGGCACTTTGTAGCTGGGACAGTCACAAAGGAGGTGCTCAATCTTCTCCTCGCAGCCGCAGGTGCCGCAAGTAGGGCTGTCGGCCATTCCAATGCGGAATGAATAGGAGTTCTTGAATGCCACGCCGAGCCACAGGCGGCACAGAAGTGTTGCTTCCGCTCGTGGTAACCTTGGTGGTAGACGGAGTTGCAGACATGAATCCAATCTGTGGAGACGTGCGTTCGTGAACTCATTGGTGTTCCACAGATTCTGCGTAAACTCGCGGGCGAGGGAGCGAAGACTTGTGGCTGCGTGTGTTCGTGACAGTGGTATTGATACAACGTGGGCACCATCGTGGGCCGATCGGGCGGCATCATCCGCATGATGATTGCCCGAAATTCCGCAGTGACCCGGTATCCACTGGTAGATGATGTTGTGCCCCTTGTTGATTGCGTGATGGTGGAGTAGTCGGATGTCTGCCACTAGTTGCATATTTGGTCCGTGGTTGAAAGGGGACATCAGACACTGGAGAGCTGCCTTCGAATCACATAAGAGGGACCATGACTGCGACGATTTGTGACAAATAAACTCCAGAGCAGCACGGATAGCTGCGAGTTCTGCAGCCGTCGATGATGTTACGTGAGACGTCTTGAACTTGAGGGTGACAGACTGTGCGGGAATTACCACTGCTCCAGCTGAACTATTTGAGCAGACAGAACCATCCGTGTAAACGTGGATGCGTTCTTTGTGTTTGTCATGTAGGAATGAAAGCACGGTTTGTTTGAGGGCGAAAGATGACATCTCCGTTTTATTTTTGATACCGGGAATAACAAGAAGAGCCTGGAGTGGATGGAGGCACCACATCGATCGGTAGAGATGGTCGTGCTGCAGGCATGAAGTTTGATGGTAAAGTTCCGTGGTTGGCGGCAATAATCCTGCTAAACGCTGAACGAGGTCGAGCGGCAGGAAGGAGGCGAGATGATGCGATGGAAGTCGCGTGAAGTGCCTGATATGCATCCTTAAAGCGTCGACTTGAAGATACGTATCGATGGGGTGGTCATGCGCGATGGCTATTGTTGCTGCCGTGGATGCACATCTGGGAAGTCCAAGGCAAAATCGTAGAGCTTGAGCTTGTACAGACTGGAGGGCACGGAGGTTGGTCTTACTGGTCCCACCCAGTACAGGTAAGCTATAGCGCAGGAGACCGAGGAACAGTGTATTATAGAGTTGGAGCATCGCACTCACAGACGCACCCCACGACTTTCCTGCAAGAAATCTGAGCACGTGGGTTATCGTGAGTAATTTCCTTTTTAGGTACGAGACATATGAGGACTTCAGGAGAGGTCTCGATCTATTATCACTCCTAGAAAGCGGTGCGTCTTCTCGTAGGCAATCGGATGTCCAATAATTCTGACACCGTACGGTTTCATTGCTTTGCGCGTGAAAGCGACCATAGAGCACTTCTCGGAGGACACCTCCAGGCCTCGCGCTCGAAGATAACCTGATGTTAGTGTGGCCGCTTTTTGAAGTCTGGCGCGCACCTGGGGACGCATCGCTCCTGATGACCAAATGTATATATCGTCTGCATAGATCGACACAAGGACGGATTGCGGAAGGATGTGAACCAGGTCGATGAGCACGAGGTTAAATAGAGTGGGGCTCAAGACTCCGCCTTGTGATACGCCACGGCAGGTGTTGTGTTGTGATGACGCACCATCCTCTGTTTGCACAAAGAATGACCTGTCCTTCAAGAAGCTTAATATCCACCGAAAAACAAGGCTGCCTAGGCCGACATTGCCCAAAGCGTCCAGGATGGCTCGATGGGTTACGTTATCATAAGCGCCTTTAACATCCAGGAACATTGCCGTTGACAGTCTCCTTAGGCTTTTTTCGTGCTGAACAGACGAGACAAGGTTGATGACGTTGTCTACAGAAGAACGTCCGCGTCGAAAGCCTGCCATAGCGTCAGGGTATAACCGGTAGTGTTCTAGATAACACTCTAGACGCGTCAGCACCATCCTGTCCATCACCTTTCCGAGACAACTGGCCAGAGCAATGGGACGATAAAACGCCATGCCACGTCTAGGGGTGATTTACCTGGTTTGAGCGGAGGCACAAGGCGGCTGGACTTCCATGCAGCAGGAACCACTCCTTCACGCCATGAATTATTGCACACGCCTAGAAGAGCATGCCGGGCTGTTTGACCGAGGTGTCCGAGAGCTGCGTATGTCACCCCGTCAGGCCCAGGCGATGAGAAACGTCTGCACGCTGCCAACACCGCCTGCAATTCCTCGATGGAAAACGGATTGTACATACGAGAATCCCACGAGATTGGAACATCACAGGGATCACGTGTAACGAACGATGGCGGTAGACCAGCAACCTTGACACAGAAGTCCTCCGCTACGTCGATCTCTCTGCGACCTTGGTAGAGAGCCAGACATTTGAAGGGGTGGCGTTGTTGCGGTGATGTTCGAAGACCGCGCACTGTTCTCCTTATATGTGACAGGGGTTTATGCGGATCAAGGGAATCGCAGAAGGTTTTCCATCTTAGAGACTGCAGGGAGTTGATCCGACGCTGGATCTTCTTCTGTATTCGTCTCGCCTCCCTTAGGTCGTAGATGGACTTGGTGCGCCTGTACCTTCGTTCCGCGCGACAGCGGATTGCTCGAAGCCGCTCCAATTCTGCTTCGAAATTAGAAAACTTAGGAATAGGCCTAAAAACTCTTGTGGCTTCTTGAGCAGCGGCGTTAATTAGATTTTCGATGTTGCCAGGTAGACAGTCCTGGATCTCTTGGCAATTCTTCTCCATGAGCAACGTGTATTGAGGCCAGTCAATGTGACAAAGAACTGTGGTAGACTGTGTCTTGCGTATGCCGTCGATTTTGACATATGTTGGGACGTGGTCACTACCATGCGTTTCATTGTCCGTGAACCATTTCACACTGGCACTGAGGCATCTTGAAACAAAAGTCAAGTCCAGGCAGCTGCTGTATGTCAATCCCCGCAGAAAAGTAGGACTGCTATCATTTAGTCAGCAGAGCTCATGGTCCGACGCGAAGGATAGCAGACGTCTTCCTCGGCAATCCATCTTTAAGCTTCCCCATAGCGGATGATGCACATTGAAGTCGCCGGTAGTAATCCATGGTCAAGCTTTCGCTGTTGAAATTGCACTTAGTCTCGCGTTGTCAAATCAACTCGAAGGTGAAATGTAGGCACCTTTTAGCGTCAGTGCGACGTTCTTGCATTTTATCGTCAAACATACGTACTGATTGTCGTCATCAGGTGCGACTGGGTGTGAAACATACGTCAAATCGCATCTGATATAAACGATGACTTTGCTGCGTTCGCTACAGGTAGCAGACATGAAAGCTTCATATCCTGATAGGCGGATGGCGTTGTCAATGTTTGGTTCACAAATGACGATTATTGAAAATTTGTTCATAAAAACAAACGGACGAAAGTCCGGAATGCGGGATTTAATGCCTCTGACATTCCATTGGAAGAGAGACGCTTCCTTGACCTCTTTAAGGAACGAGTGTAGAGGAGCATCCATGGTGCTTCTCAAGACCGGACAGTACTGGATTCAGGGCGTCCAGTATTTGAAGTGCGCCTCGAGCCGCCGGAGTGTGTATGGCGGTCAGTAGTACTCGTAGCGTGTTTATAAGGGCCCTTATCATGGTGACAACTTCTTTGTCGTCGTGTAGGTTGCTGCCTGAAGGTGAAGCATGATTCGGCGTGCGTGCTACATCTTGTCGCTCCACTGGTGCGACAAGATGTAGCACGCACTCCTCTATGAGCCACTCCTCGCATGAGGCAATGATATTACCGACTTTCTGCTTAGGATCCTCATCGCTACTATTGCTAGTTGTATGTGGAAGTTTGTGGACTGTCAATGGACGCGGTGCATCCTTAGCAATAGCAGTGGGTTTCCTAGATCTCCGGCGACATGAACGTTGACGACGCACCTTAGCGGCAGCCTCCCTGTGCGAGGAACCATCCCTGACTATTTGCCTCAAGACTTTCGCTTCATTTTTCACGTGTGGGCAATTGTTTGAAGTTGCATCATGAGAGCCCTGACAATTGGCGCACTTTTGGTTTTCTGTACGACAGGCGTCGGAGCTGTGCGACCCAGAGCAACGTGAGCACACGGTAGCATTTGTGCAAACCGCAATAATGTGCCCTATCCTTTGACACTTCCTGCACTGAAGCGGCTTTGGCACAAAAGGTCGTACTATGTGTCTGAAGTGACCGACCTTGACGTGTGACGGTAGGCTGTCTCCTTTAAAGGTTAACTCCACACACTGCGAGTTCCCCAGGCGACGGGCTTGCAATATGGCAATTCCCTCTGTCGTCGGCTTGATGAGTATGTGCAGGTTAGCATCGCTTATCGAATTATCTACGTCATACACAACGCCGGCCGTAGAGTCGTGATCGTCTTGTTTATAGCAGCGTACGTTGATGCTATCCAGCACCTTAACATTGCTCCGAATGTCTAGCGCGCTGCGGTTTGTGACATCTATAGCAAGGATGTTCTTTCGGGCGTTGATCCTTACATCTTTGATCTGACCCGGAACAAGTGCCTCGAGTGACACAGATGTGGCTTGCCAGTTGATCCGGTTTAGATTGTCGCTAGCAGCCACAGGCACAAATAAAATTGTGAGGTCTGAAGGCTTTCGCGTAGGGATCACAGTTGCCTTACTTGTGGAAGGAGATGTCCTGACGAGCCGTCTCTTTGCTTTGTTCTTCGCTACGGGCACGAAGTCACTGTCATCCGAGGCTTCATCACTGGTTGCTGAGTAGATGACAGTGTCCTCGCTGTCGGTGTCACTCGGGCGACTAGACCGCTTTCTCGGAGCGGCCGCTGTTGACGTAGAAGGACCAGGGGCCCCTCCAGGTGACTCCACGTCCATCGCCGTAGTTAAGGGAGTGGCGTCTCCCACAAGGTAGCTTCAAATTCGCAGAGACAAAAAAGCAGCCGAAGCTTGAAGCTTCTTGCTTCACCTCTGCCGCGGTTTCTCCCGGAGTGCCACTTGCTCCGGGATAGCGCTTCTCTCCGCACACTTCCCTCTTTCCCACTCGCTCTCCTACGTCTTCCTCCATTTCCCCCTAACACTGCGCTTTCTGAGCGCCTTCCCGTGCTTCCACCACTTCCTGAAAAATCAAAAAGCAGGCCAGCATAACAGACCAGGGGACACGAAGACGTGTTTAAACGTCAGGCCGAATAACGCAACCATGGCTTCAGTCCTCGTACTCGTGGCGTTAGTGGGACACATTGTGGCTAATACCGCAGTCAGAATGGCAAGCTCGCGATCCTCAAGGCTTCCCATCACGTTGAATTGTTAGAGTACAACGCGTGAAGTGGGAAGAAGAATCGAAGCCATGCGTCGGTTGAGCATTTTCTCTTCTCAAATGATTTCATTTACATGTTCTAGTTTGTGTATGGGAACCTCTTGAGAAGCGTCGAACGACTGCAGTGTCGGAGTGTTATTATAGCATGCATAAACGTGTTTGAGGTCATACCTTACTAATGGCATTCATCTTCAAGCCTTGAATCGGCGCATCTTTTTGAAGCGAAAGCGTGAAATGGCCCATTGAGCGAAAAAGCCGGAGGTGTGTGTAGCAGCGAAATGGCATCTCACTTCCCATTGGGTGAAGCGCCACGTCACAGCGCGCGAGGCGCGCTCGCGACGTCCGCACAAGCTTTCGCCTGCGTTTTAATCGCGCCTCGATAAGGCCAAATCAAAACGCGCCAAGGGTCTCAACGCGTTGGATCGCCCGCGAGGAGTTTTATAGCTCGAAGGACCGCTCAGCGGCGTTCAAATGGACATCAATGCTTTCGCATTCACAACTCATAAGAAGGGCTTAGGTGTCCTCGGTACTTTTCATTGAATGCGACTGGAATCGTTTTTATTGTCGGGAAAAGAGTGCGCGCAAAGCGCGTGCGCTAAACAAAGCGCTTACACCGATTTCAAGTGAGCAAGAAGTCTGGAAACGTTACAGAAATTCAGAAGACCTTGTGTGTAATCAAGTCGAGAAATTACGGATACGTGTTTCAGCTGAGAGATTCACAACGTATCTTAATCTCGCCCATTCCTTAAAGCCTGCACCGAGATGTTTGAGACGGCTGCTAACTCTACCTGTTTCGAAATACTAGTTTTCGAAGTGTCCGACGAAATGCATTAGCATTCCATTCACTTTTGTGCTTCAATGCATAACACGGCCGTTTCTGTAAAAAAATAATTGGGACAACAGTGCATTTTTACCGCAACTTTGACGGCGCATATATCGAAACAAGTGCCATCCTCAGAATTTGTTTGAAGTCGATATGCCTTGTAAACTCACTAGCTAAAATTCGTAGATTGATATATGTGTGGCAAGGAATTTAACTAAAATATTAATTAGCTTAATTATGTTAATTATTCAATTATATGGACTTTTTGTAGAATTAGTGGCTGCATCATCGAGTAATTTAGATCGAGGGTTAGAATAGTGCAATTTTTCGAACGCAACTTTTTTTTTTAAATTTGGTTCAGCAAAAAAAAAAATCTATATATGCAATCCGTCATACTATGTTCACTAAGACCAATCATAATGCTCGAAGTTAGAGATCTATATCATAACCTGCCGGAGAAAGGACATGATGTCGTTTACAGGTGGTCTTGAAGACCATTGCGGCATCATGGGCAACGAATATGCCGGTGAAGCTGCCGATAGTGCTCACGAATATGGCGTGCAGGAGTCTATATTCGGCTTTCAAGAACAGGCGCAGCAACAAAGCTTCGCATGCTCGCGCGTCTTGTCACACAATCCATGAGAAATACGAAGCCAGGTTTCATCACATTTGTCTACATCGCTTGGACCACCCTCTCAATTTCAAGTTTCAAGTTTTCTTGGGTTCATAAGAAGATTATTACGTTTATCGCATAACTATAGAATATGCAGGAAAGGGTCTCAAGGTCAGGCAACTATACCAGGAGCCTGTGTACATAATTTATAGAAGCAGATTACAAAGGAGCCCGAAAATTTAAAAAAAAATAAGCAAGAAATAGAAAACCAACCAAACGCAGAAAATGTAAACAAGAAGCAAAACAATATGACAGGCAAAATTTTCAAAGAAAACATAGAGAGCCGAAGTAACAGTGCAAGTATACAAAAATGTCTCATCTAAACAGTCAGAAATATAATTAAGAAAAAGAAACTCCGATTAACAGTGACAGTACAAAGTGAAGTTACATAAACAGCACTCAATCCGTATGTGTCGCATGTAGAGTACTCCATATCTGAACTATCCTGAAACGAGACAACTGTTCTTTGCCGACTGCGGTTTGCTGTATTTGGTGTACGAATATTTTCGCTTGCGCATCGGCATGTCTGACAGTGCTGCCTGTGATGCTTGCCGCAGCGAGGGGACCAACATGTGTACTCTGTCATTGTCCTCTCTACAGCACCCAGAGAGCACCTACAGCACCCGGCCGCTTTCCGAGCAGGCAGCGATCTTGAAATGCCGGCTCATGCGGTCCTCACACCAGAAAGTGGCGAAAGCGCTACGGAAGTTCCTCCGTTCAAGCGACCAAATTGAACGACTCTGACGCTGCCGCGTTCTTTCTTTTTATCCATGTGCGCGTGCGTGCGTATGTGCGTTTTTCTTTCTCGGCTTTTTTCTTTTAATTCTTTCTGTTTCGACAGTGCAATTGAGGTAGCAAACTAGATGTTCCGGTGAACCGCCGTGCCTTTTGCATCTCATTCCCCCTCTCTCTATTCACAATGTTTATGATTCTTTTCTGTATGTTTATATAGCAATAAATTCGACAGTAAAGCTGGCTATGCTCGCCTGCTCGTCCTATTTCATGATTCTCGCCGTAATGCCGTATTTATGGAGATAAAAACGCGTTTATGAGCGCGCCTGGTGCCAGCCATCTAGCCGATATTTATCGCCAAATATCGGCCCTTTTTTATATCTTGCAAGGGAAATCATTCCAAAATACCAATGGTTTTTTTTTAAAGCTAACAAGCACGCGCATTCTGTTAGTTTTGCTAAATGATAAACATCGCTTTATCGGATGCTTATGTAAAACACAAAGTAACGGAGTATGCTACATAACTGCGACCTCTCCCAAGCAGGATAGAACGAACTGAGTGTGAGACGGAGTACAGCGGGAGGCCGTGAATTCAGGACCAAAAATTAACCGCGTCAGTTTGGTACCAAATCTAAATCGTCGCCGAGTGACAAACCGAAAGCGACGGGTGGCAGTGCATTATAATCTAAAGGGTCACCATGGAAGAAATTAAGCCGAGCTAATAATAATCACAAAGATTCACCTAAAGGCTTTTACGTGGTTCTTGCAATAGCCATCTATATAGTCCTTTCTCAAAGAGAGTGTGCTGTTGTTATGATGAACCTCTAAATAGGAAGATGACCCGGTGGCTTCCTTAGCAAATAGAGATTCCATTTAAGTGTTTTTTTTTTCTTAATAAGTGCTCCTTGCAGGCGCTTTTGATAACTTCATTGAAGACCATTAAAATCTTTCAACCACACGGACGATTTCTTGATGTAAATGTGATGTGTGTCGTGGAAGAAGATTGCTCAGGCTATGGGTTGAAACCGTCCCTTTCCTCGTTAAACTCCCGTACATCAGCGAAAGATTGTTGGCGCAAGCTGGAAAAAAGAAATGAGGAAAAAATGTTTTTCCGCTAATCGTCAACAAGCAGCCTCAATGCCTTCATAAAATAGCTCATAAGCGTGTACCTTCATAAGCGTACATCCTCATAGGTTTCGCCTGCCGCACGCAGATAAAAGCTCCTCCTTGGAATGAAGTCTGCGCCTGCCTTGACCTTAACGACATTATGTTCACGGAGGCGCGGTCGCCTTGCAATTACTTGTGCTTCGTTTTTCTCATTTGGCCGCGTCTCACCATTGCGACGCACGACGCCCTGCGGCGACCAGCTGTAGCTGCTAACGATTTTCTCGGGCGTGGGACGACGCCGCGTGCGAGCAGCTTTCTGTGGCCCAGACACTACGATAGCCTCGTAGTTAATAAGTCTACCGCAACTTTTCCTCCGCGCGGAATGTCCGGGGCTTCGCGCGACGCCTCCTTCTCACTCCGTAATGAGTTCCGTCGCGCCCAGTTTGTGGTTCGCTCGATGCGACAGCGGGGACTGCCTGCATTTTTTATCAGCGCATGCCAAGGATGGCGAGTGGTTTTGGAAACGGATTCAAGAGTAACAGAGCAAAACGACGGCTATTTTATTGCGCAAGATGAAAGAACGTTTGCTCATTTAGCAGAGTGCTATTGAAGTGGGCGGGATAAAGCATTTAATTTGAATTGCCGTCTCACGCTGTCGATATGGTTCGCACGATGCCAGCCGTGTCTCGTAACGTTAACATAACCATTTATTTCATCGAACAATTTCCGTCGCTCTGATTACCCTTGCCTAGCTTGTAGTTCCAGTACCCTGGAACTCTGTAATAATTACTTAAAAGCTGAACTAGAATACATGAAAATGGCGTGATTTAAGAGGCCTGTACGGCATCCTGCATGGTGAAAAAGTTTGATCGCTAGCACTACTGCACATTTTATGCCCCGTTTTAGTGACGCCAAAAATAAAGAGAAAAACCTCCTGGCTAATTTCACACCATGCCATACATCTATGCCATGTTTTAACGCACAAGTGTTGGGCTTGGCGCTTCGGATGACCTTTCTGTAGACGACCTTGCGAAGACAAAAAACGGGGACACGAAACTCGAGCCAGAGCTGTCGTCTGCCGAGAAAGAAAAGCAGGAGATTTGGTTCCACCGCGTACTTGAGCTGTAATAAAGCGAGCTCGAGGAGCGCGACCGTGGATTGTGCAGTCAGCTCCATCTTTTCTAGAGTAGGGTTTCGAAACAGAACCTTCACTTGCGAGAGTTAGTGGATTGAGTGAACACAAAAAAAAATAAGGAATGGCAATTATGCCACGAATTTAGAATAATCGGAGCATAGAGTAGCTCGATCCACGCGAAGTAAGCACGTAAGCTTGTATTACATTACACCAGAAGGAAAGATTTCTTTCAATAAACACGAGGAGCAGTTACATGTCCCATATAATCACGCTGCGGTGAGGTGAAAAAGAAAGGAAAAGAAAAACGAGAAAAAGAAACGCTGCGCCGCTTTAATGTTACAAATTATGCATAGAACTAAACGATATCGCGCTCATATTTAAAGGTCGCATCAATGCGACATAACTTCCTTCGTGTTTCCTGCTTTCAATTTTTTTTCTTCAGTATACTTACGAACAAATGCTAATTGATAGCACTGAATTCCGAGCAGTCAATTAGATGTAGGTACTTTGCCCGCAAACTTACATTAGGCGATTACATTTACAATCACTACACAATAAATGTGAAGAGGTAGTCGCTGGACTCAAGCTGAGTTCGAATGAACAACATTAGTCTTTTTCATGGGAAGTACGGACGGCACACTGATGCAAATATCCATGACGTGCTCTCCGATACAGATGATTTCTATCATTTCTCTTTCATGCATGCTTTTTTCGTTGCCTGCAATGAAGGATTTATTAAGGATCCGGCGCCGGGGGGGGGGGGGGGGGCACTCAAGTTGCTTAGGGTGCAGTGCGACTCACGGAAGTCGAGTGCTCTTTGAGCCAATTTGCGGGATAGTGACCCGTTTGCCCATTGTATACATGGCCCCAGTTAAGCGGAATCTTTGTACTCCTTGTGTGGTATTCGTCAGGATATCGATTTCCACACGCCAAATATTTATTTTCCAGTGAATAGCAGTGAATACGGTTTCTCGTCGGGCATGAAAAATGATGATAACGTTGTCATGACGTCTCTAGATGAAGGTCGTCATTTATACGAACACCTCTTAATGCCGCAGATGGTGGTGTTGGTGGTCGGCAGTTGTCCCTCCTGCGCCTCCTATGAGCGTCACTGTGTGTCTCACGAAGTGTCGAAGAGCCCTGTGTCTCGCGTGAAGGCAGTCAGCAGTCGTTGCGCCTTCTTCCTGATTGCCGCCCTCTTCCTGCCGCACTCACCGCTAATGTTGCCCAGCCGTGCCCCATCCGCATTATCATTCATGCCGTTACGATCGCGATAAAAATAAATGTTAAAAGTGAGATATGTAGCTTGCGGAAATATGTAGTGAAACCTTCCTGTAGGTAAATATCAGATCTTGATTATTTATTCTCAGATTTTTTTTCTTTATACTATTCCAGTCGGTAAACATCATATCTTGATCATGTGTGCTAACAAATTGGGCTGCATTGAAATGCAGCACGAGTTGGGAGCATCTCGTCATGCTTTTGCATACTGTCTCCTTTTTTTACACTTGTGTATATAAAAACTTGTCATCGTTCTTTTTTTTTCTTTTTTACCTAAATTTACAGCTAATGTATTTGCTACAATGAAATTAGTGTTGTTATTCCTGCAAATATTCTTCTAAAGTTGTGTTCTTCAAGCCCTCAATGTTGAATTTTATTCGTTGTTTTGTGTGTATCTTATGCTGCTGTCTTACTTGGTGTGTTTTGCTCTTTGCAACTGCGGCTGTTACCAGGACTTCTGCGAAATGAGGAAACAATGCTGTGCCGCTTACGCTTGGGCGTCGCATTCACCAATGCATACACATTTTTGATTGGAATGACTGATAGCGCCGACTGTAATGCCTGTGGTGCGGAAGAAACTATAGAACATCTCCTGTGCTACTGCCCATCTTTTCAAAACGAAAGACATGACCTCTGCACAGCTCTGAATAAGCTAGATAGAACACCGTTCACCTTGAAGAAGATCTTGGGACCGTGGCCTCACATATCGCAGCTACAAAAGGCCACAAAAGCTCTGCTGCGATATTTGAAGGCTACTGGACTGAGTCAGCGTCTTTGATCCGGACTGAGTGACCGAACGATATCCCCAGTGGACTTTCTCTTCTTCCTTTAATCTTTCCGTCCCCTTTTGCCTTTCCCCAGTGTAGGGTAGCCAGCCGGGCTCAGTCCTGGTTAACCTCCCTACCTTTCCTTTATCATTTGCTCTCTCTCTTTGCTTAATAATGCAGAAGTACTTTTTTTTCGTAGAACTGGAATCATGTTTCTGCATCCCATCTTTGTACCACATGCTCGATGGTGTCATTGTCAACGAACTTTGTGGGCCTCGGAAGCTTGCAAAGCTACAGCTTTTTTTCCCGAGGTCCACTGCTCTTTGAAGCAGGAAATAAATGCAATGAAATGAAAATGAAAATGAAAACGCCGAAGAAAAGAAGACATTGCAACTGGTATCAAGTCTCGAGACCATCTCCTCCGAAGATAGTGCTGCAGAACGCCTTCAATATTTTGGCGCTGCTCACTTACGGCACACGATCTCGATATCTTGGAAGCGCTGCTAAAACGACCTTTAAACGACGTTGAGTCCACGCCAGATCCATATGAGGCGTGTAGTCACATGAATGGAGCGCAACAAGACTTCTTCCTCTGCTGCTTGCTCCTACGTTTTTATTATTTTTTTTGCTTACCTGATCTTCATTATAATCATGAAACTCGAAGCCCAGCCACCAGCTCGGGAAAAGCTTAGAATATGCCAGTGCACGTACTTTAATGCATGGACCTTATACAGAATTCATCGTACAAAATTGTGGTCAAAATCGAGATGTACGGAAGTTCATAAATGTTACAGCACCAAATCTGTTAGCGAAGGAAACTGCTAAAACGTTGTTGCTCTCTGGGGAGTGGGAGTTTGAAACAGTCAGGAACTGATCGCACTATGTACATCGTGCTCCTCAAACGGATTGGGCTCGAAGTACAGCAGTATTTGCGCCACTGACTGCAGACAGGACAACACGAGAGTTTCCACCGTTACGGTGCTGGTTTACTTCGAGCTGCGAATTGCGCTGAAGCTTTTCCGCGCACATCCTTTACCTCCCTGCCTTTTCTATACCGTCTCTCTCTCTCTCTCTTTTCGTTTCTCGTATAGTGCTCTGATTCATCGTCATTTGCATCCCTATGTTACACTTCTTGGGTTTATTTCACCACTCATTTCGCGCACCCTCTGAATGTGTGCGGCAGTGCTTCGCATCTTTCCCCCGTTGTACGAAATGCAGAGAGCATGGAGTTAAGTGCCCGCGAGGCTCTTACTCTCGTTCTCCCGTTAAGAGGTAGCATCATCTCGGGCCTAACTCGGTTGCCGCCTATTCATATTCATCTAAAACGCAGAAAAGCTTTTCTGAGATAAACATTTGGCCGATTTTAATGAAACTATTTGCACTTGAGAGCAAACGTTAAATTCTAGTAATTGTCGGAAGCGAAATATTGATTTAAGGCGTGAATATTTAAGAGTAATTTCCAAACATTGGCAATGTTGGAAATAAATAGAAGCACGAAGTATACAATTTCGTAGCTCTGCATCAAAAACAGATATCGCAGTTCTGTCAACTGCATCCGCTAGAGCATCTAGTGTTTTTTTTTCACTTTTCAGTTTATTTCTTTAATAAGTAGATATACATGCTTACACAAGTGGATAAAGTTTATATATAAATTTATATCTTACGTGAATTTGTTACATTGTTTACAAGGGTTCTGCAAAAGTCCTACTCACACATAAGTGCTTGAGAGCCATGCCTAATACATCAATTTCGCCAGCTTTAGATGTACTGTTGGATGCAACTAACAGCATTGTGTTATCGTTTTTCATTGCTGAGTTATATTCCTGAGATACTTTTTATACCTCTTTATTTCTGCGTTTAATAGGCGAAGCCTTCGGTTATTGAGATACTGACGGCCTAAATCGAAAATTCGCTGCCAACCGTCACTAGATCTCAGCTTTTTTCTCTCTCTCTAGTTCTTGAATGGAATAATTTATTAAAAGTTATTTCTGGGCGAGTTGGTGCATAGGTGCCATAAAAATTTTAACAGCACCAGCACATGCATCCACAAAGTAACAAGGACGAGACAAAGCGCTTGTGTCTCGCCCTTGTTACTTTGTGCATGCATGCGTTGGCGCTGTGACAATTTTCATGTCAAATAAATGCAATAAACGTGGTGCAGCGGTTGCCGAGGAAAACGATTTCTCCTTTCCCTTGTATATAGCCAGAAGCCCCAGAGCCGAGGCTCTTCTTCTCAACCCAACCCCATACCGACCTACTTCGCTATAGGACGCGCACCGCCACTTGAGCTGAAAACAAATGGCGCGTGTCAAAAGGCGCCAGATCCTATCGCGGCGTTGCCGCCGGTCCGACTCGGAACTGCTCTGCGTCAGCGGTGACGCAAATCGACAGCCGGTGCGGCGCGCACGCTACGCCGCTGCAGAAACCGCAGGTTTGTCTCGTCGCCCACAAACTGCAGGATGTTATTACCCGGGCTCTCTTTCGCGCCCCGTCGCGTCTGCGTATTCGCGAGAAGCAGTGTCACGCGCGAGCAGACGCCGCCGTGAGAACCGCTTCCTTTGTCCGTCTGTATTCTTTACATTTTTACGTTTAGAAAGGAGTACACGCTTGCGCAAAGTCCGTGTTTTGACGGGAAATCGAAAAATAAAAATAAAAATAAAATGAAAAGACGCACAAAAAACGATTTCGAAACAGGAATCTCCCTAGATATCGACTCCGTCGTTCCGTACCTTTAGGCAATAGAAACGAATAGCTGGAAAAGGAGAGGGAGTCGGTTGGAAGCAGCAAAGCCCCAACCTAAATGATAGTACAATGAAATAAAGAAGGAAGGAAAGAGGAAAATCCAAGTGGATTTGGATTTAGGCAGCGTTAAACAGCTATACATCATTGTCCAAGAAACGTCATTTCTATACTTTGTTGACATATCACATATATATATATATATATATATATATATATATATATATATATATATATATACACACAGTGGTGGCGCTGGCTGACACTCCCACTGTTTGTTCTAGTAGTAACACATAAAATACCCAAGAAAGTGGAGGGGGGAAACGCGCCGCGGTGCGGTAGCTCAATTGGTTAGACTTGGTCAGTTTCAATGAATTAGATTGTGAGATCGTTCTCCACTTGCGGCAAGTGTTTCTTTATCCACTTTCGTTGCCATTAATTTATCATTTCTTTAATTCAATTATTTTGTTGGCTTCTCATGATATGAATAATAAAAACCGGGCCCCTTGGTTAGCCCCCTTTCTTCTCGTGTATATATGCATGTGTGTGTGTGTGTGTGTGTGTGTGTGTGTGTGTGTGTGTGTGTGTGTGTGTGTGTGTGTGTGTGTGTGTGTGTGTGTGTGTGTGTGTGTGTGTGTGTGTGTGTGTGTATGTGTGTGTGTGTGTGTAGTGTAATGATGTAGTAGTGTTGAGTGCATTGCGTATGCGTGAATGAAACTTAAAACAATTTTTCTCGTCGACAAAGCCAACGAGGTGGGGTAAATAATCCTGCAATGCAGTGTGCGTTCACGTTGACACTCTCCTCTTGATAACGAGACATTGAGCGGCCAGGCTGTCTGAGTAGGGCCTACGCTGCTGTGGTTTTGTCGGGTCTCTTACACTGCACTACTTTTATAAATCTGTTCCATGCACTGTCTGGACAATCGCCCCTTTACAGAGGAAAAAGCTCTAGGACATTGGTCCAGACGGGCTTCGGCATTCAAGGCCTTAAGGGCTTTGTTGAAGTTTTTAAGGACATGTGAATTGTGCGACCGCCTTTGAACGTTGTAGAGCGTAGTTTCGCGTTACTGTGTGAATTTTTTTCTTTTTATTTTTTTCCTTTTCTTCTTCTTTCTCCTTTTATTCCCTTTACCCCTTTCCCCAGCACAGGGTAGCCAGCCGGTACTTACACTGGCTAACCTCCCTGTCTTTCCTCTCCTTTGCCTCCTCCTCCTCCTCCTCCTCCTCCTCCTCCTCCTCCATGCACTGCAGTGTCTAATGCATTTAGTGCATCTTTAGTTCATGTATGGTAGTCGTAAAAGAGATGCATTGGATTGCGTAAGTTTGCGTCATCTGGTCTACAGTCAGTTTTTGGTCTTTGAATAGATCTCACGGCATCTTGTTGTGAGCCGCCCATCTGCTGGTTGTAAAGTAGCCGGTGCGAAAACACACGAACCACGTCCTTACCAACTCACCACTCGGTAAGAAAAAGAAAAAAAGAAGAAAATACTTAGTACTTAGGGACATTCCTCTGCTAACCCAGAGGAATGTCCCTGTACACTCCGTCCAGACTTTGTTGCACCGTGGTTTCTACGGCGGCAAACCTCTAATATTCCAGGGGCAGTGCCGTTCCTGCTTCGGGACTCCAGCCCATACGGCTAAGCTGTTATAGCCAATCCCTTTTCCAAGGTGACGCAGTTCATTCAGCGATATTATTTCTTAGTGGCTGATCATTTATGAGAGCCGCTACGGATGTGAGTAGACTGGTACACGGAGTGTCAAGACCGTCAGAGGCGCGCTGAACAACATTATAATAGCTGCGGTATAGGGACCGTATACGCAGGAGTAGCACTGCATTAAAGAGTCACTTGCCCTGACTTAGGATGAGACCATGCCAGAGATACTCCTTAGAGGAAAAAAAAGAGCTCTTGCCCCATGGATCCCATCTGCATCTGAAAGCTGAACTGCGTTGCTCCACACCCCCCGCACCCCCCCGCCAATCTTACCTTTTCTCACGACTTATATGCAAATGATTTATGTGTGTTTTGGAGTGCCACCATGTCGAAGACAGGGATATGTTTCGTAGCAGCACGTCGGCAATTCGACGTCATTAACCACTTCATGACGGTCATAAAACGACTGCTACTTCTAGTAGGTAGGTTTAAAACTGGGGTTGCTATATGAAACTGCTGGAAGCAACAGGCTTCTGCTACTTAATGCCACTTTTCCGGAGAATAAATCTCACATCGACACTAAGGCAATGAAAAACTACAAGTTCCTCAATAAACGAACAATATACACTGATAATTTGCATCCGAGATTATCTGAGATGATCAAAAGGTTGTCCTTGGCAATAAACACCTTCTATTGGAGCCCTGAAAAGAAACCGCGGTACAACTATAATGCCAATGGACAACGGGTGCATGCCAAGTATTCTCCATATGTCACACAGCTTATTCCCTTGCTGGGCATAAAGTGAACTGTCGGACAACACCGTCTATTACGTCTTCATCGCATCGCCTCCGCCACATTCGCAAGACGGTGAACTTACAGTGAGCAGTTTACATGTAAACTGATTTGCGCAAGCGACACCAAGGCGAAGAGGACGAAACAAAGTGAGTTCTTTTTTTCTCTCTCTCTCTCCGTTCCATTGGAGGAGACAATGTGAGTGGGAGGGAGCGAGGGTGCGGGTGGGAGAACAGAGGACGAGGACGCGGGCCTCGCACGCTCCGCAAGTCCTCCTGTGCACGCTTACTCTTGAATGAAGACTGCCTTGTGGTGCTCGATACAGGTGACCCTCCGGCAGGGAGATTCCTGGCGTAGGCTCTCGCCGGCTGGAATGGTGATGTTCTCGAAAAGGCACGAACCTGTCCGCGTCGCGGGCGTGGGAAGACGCAATCAATGCGCAGCCGGAGAGAAACGCCCCAGCTTGAAACCTGAGCGCCGTCTATTCGACGTGATGTACGAGAGAGATCCGGATAAGTGCTTGTGTAGGCGCGGAAAATGGTGCCGTTCGGTGTTTGCACAACTGCAGCCCTTGATATTTAATGGGTGCTCCTAAAACGTGCGCGGCACACACTGAAAGAGTCTCGCACAACTCCAGGCAACGTAGAAAAGAACGAAGAAAAGCTATGTTGCGCTTTGAATTCCAAATATTGAACTCTGGCTATACTGCTAGAGTTCAATATTTAGAGGTAGTGTGCGAAAAGAAAAAAAAAAGAAAAGAAAGCGTATTAATTTGTTCGGAGTTCCTGAACGGCGTTAGAATAGCACGTACAGCCACGCACGAAGCACCGTAAATGGTTCTGTTACCATTTAAGCGTCTGAAATGCGTCAGTGTGCCCCTGCAGCACAGATAAAAAGGTTTGCAAAGAAGGCCGTTTGTTGGCATTTCATTCTCTGCACACATATGAAGCAGACGACATGACTTTGCTGCTCAGAGGTTCACTTGAACATAATGTTTTTTTTTAATACAACTGAAGATATGAAAGCTTCTGAATGCTTAGTTTCAGAGATTAAGAAATAATCGGTAACATACTCAACCTTTATGTTAGCGCGACCCGCTACTAATAACTTCAAGTGGTCCTTTCTTCTTAATGACAGATTAGAAAAAGTAAAATCAGCATTTCATTTTTTGTTGCTGGGATAGTTGATTTATACTTCGAACGATGGAAAAGGCGCGAAACCCCGTAAGAACACCACTTGAAGAAACAATGAATTAACCAAGAAAATGTGTGTCTAGTCCAGTCGTTTGTTTATATAGTTTCGAGCCTTTTCCACCGTTAGATGAAATCAGCATTCTGCACTGCGGCCACGCGGATATTTATGTCACTAGTCAAACTTAGAAGCCCTCGATATCCGTCAAATTCCATGATTCATAGGTATGTCTTGTGATAACAAACAGTACATGCATAATCTAAGCTAACAGCATAGGCGCTATTAGGTTGCAATAAATAAATAAAAATGAAGGTACTCAGAAACATTGCTATATGCTTCTGTAAGTGAGGAGGGGGAGGGGGGGTCTGTTAATTTTGCAAGGAAGTTTACGCTCAGAGTTATACATAAACAATCAAACCGACATTGGAGTGGCGGATAAAAGATGCCTTTCGGCAGCTTGACGAGTCCGCTGTCCCAAGAAGTAATGACCCCGTTATCAGAGCAGCAGGAGCGCAAAATTTAACGAAAGCAACACGACAGAGCAAGTATAACGAACAAATTGACTGTAATTGTACTTTTTCTTAATTTTAGAAGACTGCTTAAGGCATACTTAGAAGCAACAGTATTATGTAAATGGCTGCCACGACGCAGCAACTTCATTAGGGTTCTATTGTGACTGGCTGCTTGAACCCGCGTGCTAAATTCAGAACTTGCTGAATTGCATCAAAGCCAGCGCATGCTTTAACTTCGTGCTCGCAATATTGCATGCATTAAAAAAAAAAACGTCAAGAAAGTCCCTTCAACTTCACCAAGGTAAGGAATTAGAAAAGCATGGAGTACAGATGTAATCTGCTCTTTCTGGTTCATATTTGTTTTAAACCGCTTCCAACAATCCCTCAATGCAACCATGAGTTGTTCTTTGTAGAGCAGCGTCTTTAATTATGCGTTTGTTTTTTCACCACATGTCGAAGTCTACACGGTGAGCATAACACCAAGAGCAGTCGTAACGATACTTGCTGCCGCAACGCTCCGGGCTTATATATCTATACAACAAGAAAATAAAGAAGGAGTCGTTTAAACGGCTGTTCTTCACGTTGACTCTATATGATGCCCGGTGATGCTGAACAGCAAAAACTCAATTATATATTTTTTTCCTTTCGCACCCCTATAGATATCACAAAGTAGATGCTCTCATTTGCGGGCAAAAAGAAAAATAGTAACGCTTTCCAAATACTCGCCATGGATGGTGGCATAATCTGCGTTTTACGGACGACTTGCGATCCCGCCTGAAGCTCGAGACCCATCGTATGCAAGCGTGCGTGCCTGTCTAGAGACTTGTTAGGTAAGGAGGGCGTTGCCGCCAAAGGGAAGGGAAGGATAGTAATTAACTTAAATGAAACAATTGATTGCATTGAGGGATGCTAAAATGACAGACAAATTCCTTTCTTAGAATATCACTCGCGCAAAATAAGTTATTGCTGCTCGAAAGAAGGAACTATTATACGGCTTCAAAACGGACGGCAAATTTTGTTTGTCTGATAGAATCTGTAATATTTTACGGCAGATCAAGCTGTAAAAAAAAAAATGCGCATATAGATAGCGAAACCACAATTTGGGCCTAAAGGGTTAATTGCCAAGATAATGCAGCACTTTGGAGAGAAAGACAGGGTGCACGAAAAAGTAAAAATGGAAGTATAACCAATGTAGTGCGTTTTCTTGAGTAAAACTCGAAAGAAAAAGAAAGACAAAGGCTGTACGCGCATAAATCAAAGGCGCCTGCGTTTGTTGTCTCGTTATCAACTCGGTCAGAGGGTCAGTATGATATCGCCGGCGACAGGCGCGCGACCACTCCGATTCAAGGACGCCCGACACGGCGTGGTGTGGCGCGTGTATTGGAAAAAGTCTCGGCCGCGCACGCCGGCCGGCCGGCGTGCTCGTCCGATCTCTTACCGTTGACGAGCTGCATCCCCATATCGGCGTGATAGCCCGTCCCGACGCTCCAGCAGTGGCCCACGGCCAACATTGCCGTCAGGGCGAGCGCTGGCACCAACTTTGGCATCGCGCGCGAACACCGGCTCCCTGTGCACGCCGCCAGCAGCCGTGGCGGATCACAACTCCGCGCCGGAGGTGCCCACAAGCGGAGCGTCGTCGTGCAGAGCGAGGGCGCGGCCTTATCACGAGGGATGCCGAGCTCTCCAGAGTGGCGTCAAGGCTTCCGCTCCCTTCAAGGCCGCCTGTGTCACCCGGCTGAAGACGCGCTTCGGGCGGCTCCATTCCAGCGGCCGAGACGGGCGCCCGGCTACTTTATTGGTATCGCGCGGCGGTGGCACGCTCGGCGTCGCATGCGACAGCTCATCGCGCAACCGCCGGCTCATTGCCATGCAACTGGTGCGCCGCGCCGGACGTGTCTTCGCTACCCTGTACGTGCCGCAATGGCCGACCAATTAACATTTTCCGGATGGCACTGTTTTCCACGCCAGGCTGAGGGTGCACTTTCTATTGTGCCGGCACTGGAAGGGAGACGGAAAAGGCAGTACGAAAAGGAAATCGTGCGGATGCTTGGCTGTGTATGCATGACGCAAACTTGACTCGGATGCGTGAGGGCGCGAGACTTGGCGGGAGGAATACCAATGCCCGCCGCCACGTGCGCGTGCCTGTGCTTCATCCCGGTCTTTACAATCGTGCAAGGAGCGAAATGACTCACGGTTTATATTTTTTTTAATACTAGGCTAGAACAGAACATTCTTGTTCAGTTTGTTCTGGCTCTATAACATTGGTGCCAATCGTTGGCTTTAATTGTTTTCGGAGGCACACGTATTTTCTTATGTCTCTAGAAAGGTGTTTTCATGCAGACTAGGTGATAACAGAACTTTGAGAGGGCGAACGGTTCCCGACAGCACGAACACAGCAGACTGCAGCGAGTAAACAATGCAAGTCTATATTGTGCAACTTGTCATCGACATATCACTTTCGGGCAGCAGTCTGGATAGTAAGATCTTCCCTGCTTTAGCTCGCATCCCGGCCGAAGTTCAGGCAGTGGCCCACACCTGGGAAAAGACAATAACATTGCATAAATCTATTTTCGTTCAGGAAGATATCGTAACTTTTTACTAATTTACACTGTGGCATACAGCTTTATCACTGATCTCTCCTAAATTATGAGCTCTTGAGACATTGCGATAACAGTAGCTCCTGAAGCAGGGCGCTGCTTAGCAGCGGTGAAAGTAAGTTCAAAAGGTACATTTCAGACATGGGCTTTCGCTTTGTTTAACATCTACGCAACAAGAGACTGTTTTGCAGCAGCCGTATTCGTGACAAAAAGGAACGGAGCGAAGGGAAGCGCTACCGATAAGCATGACGGGGCATCCTGTAACTTCTAGTCCCCTGCGTTTCACACATCCACACTGGCTCGGTATGATACGGAAGTGCGTATTTAGCGGGGACTGTAGAGCAGATTGGCCTGCGCACCACTACGAGTACTTAGACTGCAAGTATATAGCTAGTAGTGCGTGCAAATGTGCGAGCTGTATACTATGTGCGCAATATTCCGGCTATATAGTCATCGGAGTTAACACTTCGCACTTTTGAAAAACTGAATTCTTATTCATATGGCTGATGTATTATACTTTAATAGAGCCGCGAGCACGCCTTGACGATTACTGAAGGCGCAAACATGTGCTGCTTTTCTCGCATAGTAAATATAGAAACGACGTACTACTGCGAATTACGGAAAGCAAAAATGAACAGTTGCCTGACTTGCGCTGAAAGCTTGCTAAAAAAATTAGAAAATGAACAATGAAAGTATACTTCAATAAAGAATAAGAACTATGCCAAATTGCCTTTTCCTCCGAAAACCTCTATGCCCTGTGCAATACCAGACACGAAAGAATATGAAGCAGACATAAGCCAACTAATAATTACAATCTCCCAAAAAGAAAAGAAAACGAACTTTATTCAAACTGAAAAAAAAATAGAATACGTTAATATAACCCCGCGCTAGTCTTTCTGAGAGATAAAAAAGCTGCATCGGCCTCTTCCACACTGGAACGTTGCGGAGTGTGCGGATGCAACTGCGTTCAAATCGTGTGCTTACGTTTCAATGGTGATTTCCCGCTTCCGAATGTCGCAGGAAATCTGCTGACAGGGTGTTCGTCTTCTCACGCGTCCATGGAAGATCTCCCGTCCGGCGTACACACACCGTCCTGCACAGAATAGAGAAGCCGGGGAGAAGGTGAGGCCTTGCTTGCTTAGGTAGTGCTCTTCAGGTTGCGCAGAGATGTTATCTTGTCCAGATGATGCAGAGCATCTCGGTAATATGTTCTTGAAGTCTACAAAACCACATATAGGGGACGAAAACTGTCAGGGGGACCACATATGAAACACACACACACACACACACACACACACACACACACACACACACACACACACACACACACACACACACACACACACACACACACACACACACACACACACACACACACACACACACACACACACACGCACACACACGCACACGCACGCACACGCACACGCGCACACACACACACACACACACACACACACACACGCACGCACGCACGCACGCACACAGTGAAAGGAAATCGTAACGTTCTAGATGCTATGTATGTAGCCGGCAGCACAATGTACAGCTCACACAACATTAGAATTTAACATAGAATGCTAGAATAAATTTAAGAAACACACATCGTGGGGCAGATGCATAGAAGCGGCTCAAAAAGAATATACCTAGAAATGAAGAAACTACAGTTTGTATAGAGTACACGTTTGTACTAACACGATGTACGCATAATTAATAATAGTAATACAGTAATTATAAATTAGTACTTAATAGAAATACAGGCTGTCAATTGAGAAAACTAAATTTTCAGGAAGACATTGAAGACAGAATAATCACAGGTATACAATTTTACAATGAAGAGTATGTGGCGACAAATCTTTGACTAAGACGCATTTTAAGCTATACCTAAATAGAGGCATCGCAAGGCACTTTTGTATTATTCATTTCTCACTTTAGTTAAAGGAAAAATGTTTTGCGAAAGTCTAGTGTGGACAAAGAGATCCAATCAGTGCCACAGCGAAGTATATGCCGTTAAAATAGCCGGCAAATGAAACAATCACCCCGCCTGCCCTTCTTCTCGAAGCAACCGCTTGTCCCGCCAGCGAGATGACGTCACGCGTGTGGCGCTTCCGCGTCGTACGCACAGCGCCTGCAGCGCACGAATAGGCAGCAGCAGCGAGTACAGTTCGGGGCTTCCCGCAAAGTCCAGAGCGCTTAAAACCACCTCCAAAAATGTGCGACGCAGCAAGAAGCGAAAAAAAAAAAGAAAGAAAGAACGATAGCAAATCGGTGGATCCCAAACATATATGGGAATCGGTCATGAGCGAAGCTTTCTTTCGTGTTCACTGAAATGTATTCACTTCGCTTTCTTCACTTCCATTTGGCTCAACGATCCTGCCCCAGTGCATGCCTTGGTCCCATTTTATTTACTTCTTTCTCCGTACTCCGCGTCTTCTGTTGCTGACTTCTTCACTTCTGTGTAGCCGACGTTCTTGAATTTTCTGTTCCCGACTACATCACTTTTTCCCGCTTGCTCTGCGCGTCTACTCTGGCACCTACCGAGTGGCACATGCCCATTGCGGGGACTTTTCTTCTTTTTGGCCATGAATGTTCACATACTCGGCACAATTGCAGCTACCCAATGGCCCGGGTTGTCTATTTGTTTACACACGTACTGGCAAGTGTCCAGTTGCACATCGCCATTGACCCAAGTTGTAGAATCTTTAAAACAGCAGCAGCCAGCACCACAAAAGTGGGAGAAGGGGCAAAGCAAGCTTCACTTTAATTAACAAGAAGAAGGTGGTGGTTGTGGGCCACGAAAAAGAGCGTAGGCCCTCGGCTCCGATAACGAGAAAGGAGGATGTCGCTTGCGGCTGCTGGTCGTGGAAACGACAGAGAGCGTTTGCTGGAAATTTCAGGTCTGTACTACGCGCGATTTCAATAGGATTCGCTCCCGAAAGGGCTACAAGAGGTTGAAAGAGGAGTACCGAGCATTCTGTGCTTCAAGTCTGACGTCGGCTGCTGGGCAATTGGAAGACAGTCATAAAAATCCCCGTCCAAGCACTCTGTACAGTTGGTTAACCAGCGAAGCTGAAACGTGAGGCCTCGGTATTTATCACTGGGTCAATCCCGACGGTTCATTAAACGACGACTTGGTAGGCTGCCGGATCCTCGGTACGCAGTTGCTGCTTGTGCTCGGCTGCACGAGCCTGTTCTTATGCCCGAGCAGAACCAAGAACGAGCTCGTCTGCATCGGCACGGTGCAGACGAGCTCGTTCTTGGTTCTGCTCGCGACGTTGGTGATGGAAAGCTTCCTCCTCCTAAGGAGTACGTATGACGTGTGGCCTACCCATTTCGGAGCCGAGAGAAACTGCTGCGCGCGCGCTCGGCTGCGACAGAGAGCGACGACGACACTACTGGCACAGCTAATCCAACACCACCTAGATAGCGCATGGATTTTTTCTAAGACGTCATGTTACATGGCCCGACTGCTATAGAATCTAATGGGGATGCTCCCGAGCAGGCAACAGTGATTTTGACATCACCGCTTTTATCACGCTAGCCTTGTCAATGTAACTCTAAGCCTTGTGCTATCTAGGTGGCGTTGGCTATTCGCCGCCTCTCTTTTGCTCTTTCTTTTCTCGCGTGTGCATGGGGTGGCGCCGGAGGAGTTTTCGACGTACAGGCGACCGACAGACGGACGGACGGACGGACGGGCGAATCGGCTAGCCATATACAGTTTCGCTGTAAAAGCTTCTGGGCAACAAGGCGAAGCAGCCGCGCAGCATCCGCATTTCAGCCTGTGAGCGAGCGCAGTGGCTTTATTGGTCTGGTGGTCGTGCACTTTTGTCTGCGGGATCATTGCCATCGATACCACCATTGCAATGTAATCAAGGAAATTGTGGCCTCTCTCTCTCTCTCTCTCTCTCTCTCTGTATCGCTGTATTTTTGCGTGCGATGAAGTTCTTCCGCTTCTCACAAGCGAAATATGATTTAAGACCGCAATGGAATCGTTATTACAATTACTACAAGAATCGCTTTGAATCTTGTAACGTGGATAATTTTCTATCAAGCTCCCGTTTAGTTGTATATAGAAGATCCACGCAGAGCATCGAGTTCCGCGGCTGCAGTCAGTGGTCTCGCTCTATATATCAATTGTAACAGTGGTGAAGTTGAGCGTAACGAGGTCGTCGGTGTACGTGTATGTGTTACCCCTGTATTTATGTTCAAGAACAGCAAGCTAAGGTAATGAAGAAACATTTTATTAATGATTTACAATGGAAATGATTTTGGTTGACATATATCGTGCTGTCCGCGTTTGCGTATGCACCCTATCGCGTGACTACAGCTTGAAACTGGCATCCGGCTGGCCTTGTCGTAATTAAGTACCAATAATGGCATCGCAAAGGCTAAGAACGGGATCGCACAGCCAGTAGCAGATATTTGCCCCCGCCAGGAAAAAATATAGGCTCGTTCAGGTGGATGTAGGACGCGCTATGAATTCGAAATAAGCATTGCATGGATTGATAAAGTTCGCACAGAGAAGGAACAGAAGGGAAGTACATCAGTCGCACGTCCGGTTTGCTACTTTATGGAGGAGAAAGGGGGTTAAACAACGAAACGAATCAAATAAAGGAGACAAAACATTCAGGGTGTCTCTTCTTGCGGAGGTACACGTGGAACCTAAAATCCGCTCATTGACATCTGCCGACTTAAGGAAGTGCAGTGGTGCACGTATCGCTTTCTGGCCTTGTTGAGGCATGTGGTCCAAGGGCTTTTGTCACCGTGAATGATTCGATATAGAAGACAATTCACAGCACACGAATTTGTTACGACATGCTTTCTCTATGTTAGTGCAGCCATATTTAATTACGGTCACTTGCCTATAATGTGTCCTAAAAATAGTACCCGCCCCGTTGCATGGTGCAGTCGCTGTGGCGTTTTGTTGTTAGGTGCTATGTCATGGAATCTCGTCCGCAATGCTCGGATTGCGGTGAGTGCGAGCACAGGTGCCCCAGGTGGTGAACATTAATAAGGAGTCCTCCACTGCGCGGCTCCCCTCATAGCCCATGTAATGCTTTGGGAGGTTAAACACGGTCAGACAATTATTCGGGAACAGTCCACCATGATTTGCTGCCAGCACTTAAATAAATACGAATTCATGACGCTGGAAGCAAATGCCCTATTCGCCATGTGGAGAAGATTGTTTGCAAATGCGTGGTTACGCTTGGTTAAACGCAGTTTCACGGAATACGCACGCAGGTTCGTAGGCGTGTCATATAATCGAAAACTTGTCGCGCGGATAGTGACCACTGAGCTTGACGGCACCTGAGCTGCGTATAACTGGAAATATACGACGTCTCGATGCTGTAGCCTAGGCGTTATTCTGCCGAAGTCCCAGGTTCAATGCCCCGCCACCACGTTTCGAAGGGCTGTGATATGCAAACACACTCGCTTTCTTTATGCATTTTGGTGATGCGTGTAACGTGCCAAACACCTCGGTGGCGTCTCTCCTAACCGGTCTTCTGCTTTAGAGCCGAAGCTGGATGCGCTGCTCGCCCGGCAAATGTGAGAGTGTATGTGGGAGAAAGTATTTTTGTGTGGAACATATTCGAGCTCTATATTCCATGAAAAGAAGCTGGCTTAAGCAGGATGTTCGGTAAGCCGGGCTTGAAACGAACCAATAATTGTACTAAAGGAATGTATTCCGAGGGATGGGAGCAAAATTATTGGGAAAGGCTGAAATTAGCTTGAGGGAAGAAATAATCGCGTCTACTTACTGGGAATATATGAGGTGGACTAGGATGAGGAATGGACATATAACGTATGCAGAGGCCTTTCTTCTGAATTTTAAATAAGGAGGGTGCAACCGATGACTATCCCTGGTAGGAACAAAAACCTAAACATCCCGAAATCTGTTTTTTGAAATAAGGGCAAGTATGTGTGGACACGCATTAAATCATTTTAAAACAGCGCCGAAAGACCACACGCTTAAACGAATACATGTCACACATGTGTGCCTCACGATTACATAAGTTGTAACCGTGACTTGAAAATTCGAAATGTGTAGCCATATCACATAATAAATGAAATTAAACCGGGTGTTTCAGTTTGCCTGTAGCGTATAGCACAATTCTAGTTCATGACCTGGTCTACTTGAAGAGGGGGGCATTGCTTGCACAAAAAATTGAAATGCATACTACACTAATTAACAAAAACTCACTAATTAAGTTTCCAACTAATTACCTTATGGCCCATATTGCAATTTACAAATTGTAGCGGTGGAGTTCCCAAGGCTCATCCACTTGGAACTAATTCTCAGCAATACCCAACTTTTGATATATTAATTCCCGAACTTGAATGTATAAAATGACGCTTTGTTAAGAAAGTAACGGGAATTTTTTTTAACGGGAATAAATTCGGGAATTAATATCTCGAAAGTGGGGTCTTCCTGATAATTCGTTCCAAGGGGATCAGCCTTGGGAACTCCACCGCTAGAATTTGTAAATTGCAATATGGGCCTCAAGGTAATTAGTTAGAAACTTAATTAGTGAATTTTTGTTAATTAGTATGTTATGCATTTCTATTTTTCGTGCAAGTAATGCCCGCCTCTTCGAGTAGACCAGCTCATGAACTAGAATTGTGCTGTTTACCAGAGGCAACTGTTCATAATTTTTGAAAGTGTTCACTGAAACACCCTGTGTACAAGCGTGCAGGCACCTTTTGTGGAAATATTGCATGCGGAAGAGACTTGGTGAACTGAAGAGACGTAAATGTTTTTTTTCCAAGTCGAATCGGGTTTCCTAAGCGAAAAAATGCCACATGTGTTCAGAGTGATAATATATACCTATATAGACCAGTATACAGGAAGCAGTAGCTCTTAGATTGAATTTAGGGAAGATTAAAAACTGATTCGTGCTTATGAAATCCGATATAGTTGGAAGACAATTAAAATATCAATGAAATACAAGATCAATAACAACAGAAAGAAAAATACACGTGTGAGATACGTGGAGTGAAGACCCAAATTCACATTATGTCGGAGTTATAGAACACATGAGCGCATGCACGCGGACAACACAATATGCTCACAATCACAATTGAAAAACAAAAAATATAGTAAAAAAGAACGAACTGATATGTATTACCCGTAGTACATACTGAACAAAGAAGAAAAAAACCTTATCGTTCATACGACAACGTGTATGGCTTTCTCATCTGTCAGGAAATCAGATAGCTCCGAACGCTTGTTCACTCAGGCCAGGGCCAAAAGAGAATGTGTTCGCGGCTTAAATTGATGCGTATGGCAAGCTTGCTACCGTATTAGTAATTGATTACATTTAGGGTTACATTGAAATTTTCGGGGGGAGATTTCCAGCGCGATGGCTCGCCCGGGCGACGGGCATCCCCACCAGTGGCTCAGGAAATACTCCAACGCGCTCTGAAAGTTATAGCCTCGAATAAGATCGATCGAGAATGCTGACCCCGCATATCTACATGCATGTTCGATGTGAACGAGAGGCTGGAGAACCGGTAAGATGCTTATCTCCATCCATCGCCGCCGCTCTTGAGCTTTCCCCGACTCACCATTCTTGAGATGCGCTCTCTTTCGCGACACTTCCACGGCCGCGGTCAGTGCAAGCAGCAGCGCGAGCACAAAGATACCAAAGGTTCCGGGCCGCATGTTCTCCGCTGCCGAGGCGTCGTGCTGTGGCGGTGCCGGATGCTGGGCGGTTCTATATCGAGAACTTGCCCGGGCCCTTCCTTCGGCACCACGTGAGAGGTGCTTTCACCTGTCATTGGACGTCGGTGGCGGGCCCAACAGACAGTCAATGACCCTCCCTGGCATGACGGGGACGCTCGCGGCGGGTGCGCGAACTCATCTCGGCGCTCGACTTTTCAAGGCCACGGGGAAAGTGGACAACCGACAGCGCAATGGTTTCTCGTTCACCACCCCGCCCCGATACTGCGTAGGCAGTGAACTCGCCCGGCGGGCAAGCCCGCTGGTAACCCGCCGCGATGAGCGAGCGCTCTCACTGGTCCTACCGGGTTCCAGCGACTCATCACTGTTTCTTTTCTTTTTTCTCAGGTTCTCGTAGTAAGCTTGACCCTTGGCAGTCGCGGTGTTCCTGCCCCGCACTGCAAGCACTGGGCCCGGTGTTTCGGGTGGGATGCTGCTGCCACGCGGCCGTTCTGACTCCAGGCTCGATAAATGCCGGCGGTCGGCCCTAGTGAAATATTATGGGCTATAGAAGAGAAGGCTCGGACTTCCCAGACAGTGCTCCCGGCACGGGCAGCCTACTTATTATCGGAAGTTATTTCTCCAAGTGGAGTCTGGTGTTTCCTGGAAGAAGAATGATTAGTTCCTTGGGAAAGTACAATGGTCTGTGCGGGTGCGAAGAGCATCGTCCCCCTCCCTCGGCCGGACACCCCTCGACGTGCTTCCAAGCTGACGAGCTGACCTTCATTCTAGCTGAGGCGGTTATAGCTCGTAAAAGATTCACTGTGTTGACCGAAATAATTTTTGTTACGCCATAAGATAGGAGGCGGCGATTGAAATAAAGTCACGTATAGTTTTCTTTACTAGGGCTGGACGACTGATCGATTAACCTTTCGATTAAACAATTACTACTGTAACAGCGATCAATTTTACTGATCTATGCAATTAACTGACTGAAGTCATGTAAGCAAAATCAGACAAGCCTCGGCACCGACGTACCCGCTTGACTTGCTCAAAAGCGATGAAGGAAACCCCAGACTGAGGTATACAACCTTCAAACTAGGAACGTGCCCGCGTGCCCGTCTTTGAGGCAAATGTAGGAAAACGACCTTACAAGTTCCAACATCACCCCAGCCTTTAATAGGATCTTTCAGTCTCACTCACCTCGTCGCGTAAAGTTGAAATGCTTTCAGGAGACCTTGCCTGAAACTTCAGTGTTTGCCAGGAACTCTCATCCATGTTATTCAAGTTAAGGTAGACTGGTAAACTTGAGCTCATGTCATGAGTTTGCGGACTGATTATGTAGGATGTATTGGACTCTTTAATTGTCGTTGTCACAAGTAAACCTGCATGTTAACATGTTCTTGTCCCTCTGACACAGGTGGCTTAAAGCCATGATACAGCGGATTAAGCATGATGCATTATGAAAAAAAAAGACGCACGTCCAACGCAATTTTATAACATATGTGACGCGTTTTTTTTTATTATTTAGCGAGGTAGGGATGGTTACGGATGATATGCGCATGGTAGCCTCGCTTGTGGCAGTTCGCTCTTTGGGTAACGAGGAAGTAGGCTTATCTTGTAACAGGATACCGGCCGAGGGAAGAATGGTGATGAGAAGTGCTTGGGAGCGCCGAGAAGTATGACATACATCGAAATACATTTAAGGATGTTATACACCTTTTGTCATAGTGTCACATACACATTCGTGGGGATTGGCCAACAATGGGCACATATCCAGTGGCACATACCCCGTGATCCAAGAATGGGAAGCCCAAATATTAGAAATACAAGAAAAGCAAAGAAGCCTTTGCTTCTCGCTATTTGCGCTCTTCCATTAAGAGGTAGGCGGGCTTTAGGTATCTTCAATTTATGCTTCTGTTTATTTCATTTAAGGGCTCCTCACCAGGTGTGGCCATATTGAACTGACAACGATCGTGTCTGCAAAGTATTACATACCTACGCGCCGCGCGAAGATCTGAAACTTCAAGCCGAACGCCGTTGTCCCTTCTCCTCGCGGCTATCACGTTCCAAGCCGGAGGATGACGTACACGTGCTAGTGTGCCTACGTACACGTGTTCGCACTGTGACGTCACTCGTGGTGACACGTGACTTCGAGAATTATTCGAGGCAACATCTGTTATTTGTGTAATATGTTGCTTGAATCGACGAATTAAAGCTTAGAGAAATAATAAAACACGCAGACCGAGTGTCTGCGTGTTTTTGTTTTACTTCGCACCGCAGCAAGAGCGATGTACTTCCATTTCGTCTGCTTGTTCCCACGTCGTGCAGTCGCGCGAGCAGACATCGAAACTGTGTCATTGTCTACCGTGTCCCAGCGCGCGATCATGCTCCGTGATCCGCTGGTGTCTGCCTCAGTATTCGTGTAGCACAGACTTATACCGCTAGTCAAATGTCCTCGTGCACAGCGCGTAAAATCGAGTGCTGCGCGAAACGAGACAATCGCAACACCTCGTGACTAGACAATCGCAACACTAGTACTTCCCACTCGCACACGACGCCATCAGCGGAAGTGCGCCGTGCTGCAATAAAGCGAAGAGATAAAAAATATGAAGGCGGGGCCCGTGACATATGCGTCACGCGATCCTCGAGTTGCGGTATAGGAGAACGCAGGGAAGGAATTTCGCTTTCGGAGGCTAGACGGAGCGAGTGGAGAGATCGTAAACTGGGACACATAGCGCAAGAACGACACATGTACGAAGCATGGGACGAGCGCTAACTTTCAACAATTGATTTATTGCAGCTGGTAAGCATGTATATACTCACAGGGAAGCCACTGCGACAGCCACACTGAAGAGAAAGAAGAAAGGAAAAGCAGTCATGTGACTACTATGCCAAAAAATTCAAGCTCTTTCTTTGATAAAAGAATAGACGGCGTGCTAACACAATCGTCACCTGCTCTAGCTATATCTCAGCTGCTTCGACAATTCCCTTCGTTATCGTATTCCTGTGGCGATAGACAACAACAGTTTGTTTTAAGAGAGGGTGGCATGGTGCCTTCACGTCACATTTTCTACAATGGGCAGCCAGATGCCCATCTATAGCGATGCTCTCTACTTTATTACTATGCTCCGCCAGACGCGCATTTAAACATCTGCCCGTCTGGCCCACGTAGTACTTCCCACACAAAAATGGTATCTTATACAGCACGTTTCGAGTGCATGTTACAAAAGGATCCTTGTGCACGGTAGCGCAACACGGCTTCAGTTTCCTCGTGGGACAGCTCAACCTACTTAACCTCAAAACTTTGTTAGGTGACACAAGATCGTTGCAATACCTTTTGTAGGCTGTGGGAAACCTTTTTCCCCACTTTCATAAGGTTTCCCGCGACCTAAAAAAAGCCAGGGCAATGGTCTGGTGTAAAACATTGTTTTTACATCACCTAACAAAGTTTTGAGGTTAAGTAGGCTGAGCTGTCCCACGAGGAAACTTAAGCTGGGTTGCACTACCGCGCACAGGGATCCTTTTGTAACATGCACTCGTAACGTGGTGTACAAGATTCCACTTTCGTGCGGGAAGTACTACGTGGGCCAGACGGGCAGATGTTTAAACGTGCGTCTGGTGGAGCATAGTAATAAAGTAGAGAGCATCGCTATAGATGGGCATCTCGCTGCCCATTGTAGAAAATGTGACGTGAAGGCACCATGCCACCCTCTCTTAAAACAAACTGTTGTTGTCTATCGCCACAGGAATAAGATAACGAAGGGAATTGTCGAAGCAGCTGAGATATAGCTAGAGCAGGTGACGATTGTGTTAGCACGCCGTCTATTCTTTTAGCAAAGAAAGAGCTTGAATTTTTTGGCATAGTAGTCACATAACTGCTTTTCCTTTCTTCTTTCTCTTCAGTGTGGCTGTCGCAGTGGCTTCCCTGTGAGTATATACATGCTTACCAGCTGCAATCAATCAATCGTTGAAAGTCAGCGCTCGTCCCGTGTTCATGCTTCGTCCTTGCGTCGTTCTTGCGCTATGTGTCCCAGTTTACGATTGAACTACCAACACGCCCAAACTTCTTCCCTGCTTGAGTGGAGAGAGTGTCTCGCTTGGCAGTGAAGCTCGCCTTCTGAAATCATAGGTTCGTGGCACTGAAACATTTCTATCTCGGCTATTAATGACCCGATTTCAAAAGTTTTTGCTGCAGAACGCTCTCTAGAGGACACGTAACAACTTCCGGCGTATAACCAAAATTTACTAAGGGCCTGGCGAGGGACGCTCTAAGGGCCCCTGAGTTAGGGGTTAACTGAGCGATGGATTACATGTTGCTGTTTTATTGAAATGCAAGTTCTGTTAGCCATTTCCAGAAAAATTAATGGACAACTGATAGAATCAACTTAGTGAGAAAGGCCGTTCCAGCCTCATGCTGCGCGAAAGAAAAATTAAACTGAAAAGGTAGTAGTGCGGGAACGTAGGCGTGAAATTTGAAGTGGATGGCCGGTGCACTGTGATGTATGCTAAGAAAATTTGTTGCTGGGTTAGTTGGTTCATGCCTAACAACTTAATACTGGTAAGCGCAATTCAAAGACGGTACAGAAGATAGACACAGAAGCACAGGACAAGCGCTTGTCCTGTGCTTCTGTGTCTATCTCCTGTCCCGTCTTAGAATTGCGCTTACCAGTATTCAGTGATGTATGTGTGCGACGTATATTGTAAGGTGCCTGATGCAATGATCTGTAAAAAAAAATATAGAAAAGACTTCAAAGGTAGTTGCGGTTATGGTCCGTATCTCAGCGGATATATTTGTGAAAATGCATACGAAGATTCACGAAGGCCTTGTACGATTCGGTGGTACCGGACATAGTGCAAACCGGCACCGGATACAGTGGGAACACGTGGAGGCGGCCTGGGGCGTCCGGTGATATACGTAAATGTGGACGTGAGCTCTACCACAAACATGCCACTGTCGTCATTGTGTCGTTATTCCATCGCCTTCGTTTCGTTGTGATCATTTCTTCTTTCTCATGCCGATGTCATCGTTCCGCCGTCTTCATTCTGTCGTCGTCTCTGCGTTGTCATTTTATTGTCGTCAGGCGGCTGTCGTGAGGCCGTCATAATTATTCTGCCGTTATTCCGCAGTAGTCTGTCTATCATCATCAAACCATCGTCACCACCCTGCCGTAACCATGCTATCGTCATTACATCGTCATCATAGCCGGAATAACGTAAAGCTATCTCAGTCCGTTTTAAAAGCGAAGCTTCTCTAGGCCTAGCCTGAACGTCCGTGTCTGTTCGCAAAGATTCTCGGCGCCAACCACTCATACGCGCTTGTTTGCTCCTCACTTGTGGCGCTTACCCACTACGGGAGATTGGCCAAGAAGCCGGCGGTTGAAGATTAAAGGGAAGGGGGAAACGTAAATCAGGGTGAAGTATAACCGTTCATGTTAATTAAGAAATATATTTACGTGGCAGACACATAAATAAAATTGTTTGTAATGATATATAAACACCAAATTTTCTGTTTCTTTTTCGGCGTTGTTAGAATAATTTCGAGCACACAATCAATGATTTAATCATCTATCCAATTATTAATTTCGAGAATTAACATGGTAGCCTTATTGTGTCACAGAGATAGTTGCAAGTGGCCACGTCAAATGTTCCTGTGGCTAAAGCCCTATGTAGTAGCCCCGAAGGAGAGGATATTTTGCGTAGCTAAAGGAATACCCAATTTTCGGAATGAAAATTTGTTTCTTGTGATTTCTAAATCAACGGCATGCTATTAGAAAGTGTTCAAAGTTTTCGGGTTCCTCGCAGGTAGGACACAGAGGGGGCGGTGCCAGAGCAGGCCTGTATAGGTAAAATTTAATGGTGGGATGCGGCATTGTAATTTTGTCATGGACATTTCTAATTTACGTGTGGGGCACCATTTATTGTCCCATGAAAGAGACAAATGATTAAATTCCGACGTTTGGATTTTCAGTTTTGTAGAGTCTTGAAAAGAAAATTTTCTAAACCTAGCCGCACTGACATAAGCCGAAGTAGCCAACCCGGACATAGCTGGTCCATCAAGAGACATAAACGCAAGTTTGTCTGCCATTTCATTTAAGAATATACCATGATGGCCGTTAAGAACGGCCAGCTGCAGTGCAAGTTTGCCAGCCATTTACGCCAGCGGTGGCAACCTCATGTTGGAACGCCGCCGCCAACCTCTAGCCACGGCGTGACTAAGTCGACTTTGTATCGGGAACAATACGCACGTCCTCCACTCTCCATCGCTTCAGCTAGGATGCGTTTGACGAAGCAGGCTTTGTGCTGAAACAGCCACCGTTACGCTCTAGCCTCGTCGCCGTTGTGACGGAATGAGTTCGGCGGGCCAACTATTGTTACCGAACTCCCCAACGCGGATCTGATCTGCTACGGGTGGGGAGTTGCCGTGGGAACGTCGTCGTAGGCTCCTTCCCACGCGCCGACCAAGACGTGTGCGTGCGTGCGCGCGTGTGCGCGCGTGTGTGTCTGTGTGTGTGTGCGTTTGCGTGTGCGTGTGCATGTGCGTGTGTGTGTGTGCGTGCGCGCGCGCGCGCGCGCGCCCACCCGCACGCCCGCCCGCCTGCACGGGGAGAGGCGGCATGTATGCAATGACTAGACGAACGTTTCTGTCCCCTTGGAATCAAGCGGCGGGCGAGTGCTTATAAGCCGCTGTTGTGCGGATGCTCGACACACTTTTCTTAAGCAGTCATGTTGGACTGAGACACTCTCTCAAGCAGTCGAACTTTCTCTCGCAGTCATGCTAGACTGATGAACTGCATGTAAATACTGTAAATAAACCCATATTCCTCGTTCTCGATGAGAAGCAGTCCTTCCCTTCATCAACGTCCTCAGCGTGGATAAGTTGGACAACGGCATGGGCCAGCTACCTTCGAATTCATGCCGGACTCCAATCCTGACAACGGGTTACGAGCGATGGGATTGAGCCCCCAGTTCTGACATGGCCTGGAAGCCATACCAACTGCACCAGGCTTACGTTTGAGGGGATTAATGATTTAAATGTATTGGCTACAGTACTAGTGCCACTGCTCGCGCGTTCGTCGTTGCCGCCTAATTCTACAGATGGTTCCGTTGCCGCTCATCATTCCAGCGCAGAATTTCACGTCTCTCCTTTCGTCGTAATGGGGAGGCCGTATTTACGGGCGTATGAGCGACTGCTTAAGGGAGTATGATCCATTCAATTGTTTTACGTGACGGACACATTTATTAACAGAGGTGGTACGCGAATGTGTGTGCGTACCTATATCACCACGATGACCAGAGATTATGACAATAACTGTGCTATTGTCCGAAGTTATTATTGTCTTGTGTTATTGTTATTAAGTAGATATTCTGGGTCACATCCGTGCCGTGAGCTAAACAGCATCGCTGGTCTTGCATCTTCACATAGTGAAAAGGCTCGTAATTTTTTTATTCGAGATATGCCATTAGCCCTTCCTGATAGGTTAGAATGGTTCGTGCCCTTACAAAACAGATTGTCATAATTTTACCTTATCCTGCCCATGGTCCGTCGTCATTTCAGTGTCATCATCCATTGTCGTAATAGCGTCGTCGTGATTCCATCGTTGTCATTCCTTCGTTATCATGCGTTATCTTCGTTTTTATGCGTCAGTATCTTGTCCGATTTTTCAAACTGTGGGGCTCTGCCCTTCATTATCTTGTTTGACTTTGGCAGGACAGTAATATGTCACAAATATTGTGCGATATTAAAGCTTCATTATTATCATTATTTAAGATTACCTTCTCTGTGCGTTCTAGCAATTATTCGTTAAGAACATGCTTGAAGAAACTATATGGAGATTTAGTAATACAGGACAAAAACATTTTGCAGGGCGCTATCAAACGGGCATACAAAGACGAACGCGAGTAGAGGGGGCTCGAGCACGGAGGTTTAGAGGGTCTCCAGACAGGCGGAGTGCGTTTGGCTGCAAAAACGACGAAGCGAAGTAGACGCGCCAGAAACACTACGCTCGATCGCCTCGTTGGCGGTGCAAGGGCAGCGTTCTGCCTTCTGCTGCTGCCACGATATATATATATATATATATATATATATATATATATATATATATATATATATATATATATATATAGCTGGCTGTGTGTATACTCTGGTCTGGGCAGTAAACGTCCAGCCAACGCTATGTAATGATCCACTGGGCCCTGACTAACTAGGATGGGTTGCCGTGGGTTTCATCTCGTGCATCATCGAGGTGTGACGCCACTGGCGGCGCTCTCATCACGCCAGCATTGTGAGACGCCTGGTAGGTGCAAGGGGCGCTGCTTCTTCTGCCCAACACCAGTCCAGTACAGCCTCAAAAGAAAGGTGAACAACATTGCGCCGGCTGTGTTGGCACTTGCAAGGCGCACCTGCTTTTTTTTTTCATTTTGCTTGGCTCAAATTAGCTGAATCCGACTATAGATGCACCTACCAGACGCCCACTTTACAGTTTCGCAGTACTGAGGTTTCTTCATGCCAACGCAATGGAATGAAGCTTTTTCGAAGATATCCTCAACATCAGCGCCAGTGTATTCTAGTGCTCGCAGAATTAATGCGATCGCTCAAATCAACACAGTTTGAATAGGAAAATTTAGGCATCTTGTGCAAGCTGCGCAAGCTGGAAATAGGAAGGAAGTAAAATGCAAGTGCCTCCTTCCTTTCACATTGTATAGAATTTACGGACGCATAGGTTGATTGCAGGCGATGACCACCTCGAGATCGACGATGCCGGTTTACCCTGCCCTTCCGACGTCTATTGACATACCCTTCCTCCCTCTCCGTATTCCGCGTTACTCCCATATTATTCGCCATTGAAATCTTCACTGATGATGACGCATACATTGGTACAAATGTTCTTTAAAATTTACTTCAAATCGGTTATGAAAAATTCGGTATTTGTGTGGGCTCTCTTGAGAATTGCCGTTAATTTGCACATGGGTTGACGTTGGCCTCTCTCTCTCTCTCTCTCTCTGCGTGTGTGTGTGTGTGTGTGTGTGTGTGTGTGTGTGTGTGTGTGTGTGTGTGTGTGTGTGTGTGTGTGTGTGTGTTTGCGTACGTGTGAGTGTTTGTGTGTTGCAGTATACGTTGGTGCGAGAGCGTGTGTGTGCGCAGCAGCATTGGTGATAAACACATGCCACTTGTGTAGGCCACATGCAACAAAAGCGTTTGCAGTAGTATATGTAGGAGTAGCCGAGGAAGGCAGAGGTGGCAGTGAGAATAGCAACTCAGTACTTACTCGCGCGTTTGTCGTTGTGAATGCCTTCTGAAGAAAAACAGGGGCAAGGGAGACGCAATTCAAGTAGAAAAAGAAAAGAAAGCTTCAAGAATCATCCTAGGAAAGCAACAGACACAGCTAAAGAGGGAAAGCCGAACTGTTGGTTATTGTTCCTCCCCCACTTGTCGACCCCCGGATGGAAACAGACCTTCCATCGCCGAGGTATCACATTCGCATAAGCCTCCAGGGAGTGCAGTGAGTTGAGATCAGATTATTTGACAGAACAATAGAGGGAAGGGAGCTGCGAGGCACCGGAGGGGGGGGGGGGGGCACGACGAACAGGCAGGGCATCAAAAGGAACGTCGACCTCATAGCAGAAGATGCAATCCGCCGGGGTTGTGCCTGAATGCGGGAGTTTATTCGCTGCCCGAGGCGCCCGTATACATAGCGAGCAGTCAAGCATCCAGTGATGGAAGTTGTCGGGAGCGGCTTGGAAACTGCGCAGACGCGGCGGCGAGATCTGCCGCGCTTCTCCGTCGGTTCCGCGAGCCACCGCTCGGCGGTTTGCGAATAAACGTCTACCACCGTTCTGAATGCACGCGACGTGGTGCGTAATTACATTGCTCATGCCGAGCAGCGACAGTCAGAAACTACGAGCGCAATGAAGCCACCCATTCTCTTCTCTTTTTCTTACTTTACCCCCTCCCCCCCCCCCCCCCCCCCTCAGCCCCGGCCTCTAATTTCCCCAGTAGATGAGCAGAAGTGCATACGGAAGACTCATTATCATTGCAGTACAATGTTGCGTAGTATAGAGGTAAAATGAGCGTGAATGTTCGAAAATAAAGTGCTATTCAGAATATATATAGAGCGCACGTAATTTTCAATTACCATCTACATCGCCTACATCAAGCGGCAATATTAGGCGCTTGTTACGCAGTGTTCTCACAAATGAAAATGCACAGGCGAGTGACGCCATCCATTCATTCTGCGAGCCCTCTTTGTCTTCCAGGTCAGCGATTACAGTCCAAAACATTGCCAAGATTCGTGATGTGATCGGTGGTGAGCAAAGATTAAGTGTTCGTGCACTGGCGGAGTTGGTTCACTTGGATAGGGAAGCTATTTGACGCATTTTAACGGACGAATTACACATGAGGAAGATTTGTGCGAAGGTTCTTCCAAAAGTTCTGTCCGTTCACCAAAAACAGTGCCGTAAAGACGTGTGTGTGGACATGTTAGAACGCATTGCAAACGAGCCAGATTTGTTGGAATCTGTTGTAACATATGATGAGACATGTATTTTTACCTATGACCGAGAAAGTAAGCGCCAGTCAATGCAGTGGAGGTCTCCAGGATCCCCAAGACCCAAAAAAGCGCACATGTCAAAATCAAAATTTGAGGCAATGTTAATTGTCTTCTTCGACATTAATGGAATTGTAATGATTGAGTGGGTTCCCAGTGGTCAGACTGTTAATCAACACTACTACATTGAAGTACAAAAAAGACTTCGTGAAAAAAATAAGAAAAAAAAGGTCACATTTGTGGAGTGATGGATGGCTGTTGCACCAGGGCAATGCACCCGCTCACACAGCCCTATCTGTCAAGCAGTTTCTGACCAGCAAAAACATTACTGTGATTGGGCATCCTCCTTATTCACCTGATTTGAATCCATGCGACTTTGTTTTGCTTCCTAAAGTTAACTCTTGCTTAAAGGGAACCCATTTTACCTCAGTTGAAGCGGTTCAGGCAAAAACGGAGAATCTCCTGAAGGGCCTTCCAAAAACCTCGTTCCAGACCGGTTACCAGCAACAGCAACACCGAATGCAGAAGTGTGTGAATGCTGAAGGGGACTACTTTGAAGGTGATAATGTCACAGAGAACTTATTCAGTTAGTACAATAGGTTACTGGACCAGTCTCGTTTTTTTTGTTTGTGTGTGTGTGTGTCACACCTCGTATTTAGGCTTTTAAGAGACTCTACTTTTAATACGGATGAAATACACGAATCATATCGAGAAAAATAAAAAAACTGAGTACTTCCTTTCTCAGGCTTGCACGGTCATTTGCGACGAACTGCGCCAAAAGCAGGTCGAGCCTTTCGCGCAAACAGCACACGCTAAACACTTTCTCAAAAACAAAGTTCCTATTTTTGCTATGCATTCCCACCCTGCAGAACCCGGGAATGGCTTCTGCGCGTTCACTTCACGCAGGAAAGGCAAATCGCAGGCCAGTGAAAAGTACAGCCTTCCGCTTGTCGCCTTTGACGCTGCCATTTTGGGAAACTCTTTTGTCTCGCGCACTCCCGAACAAACGAGAACCACGAGAGCAGCACGCAAGGCTACATACGTGCGCACGCAAGAATCGGATGCGTGCGTACGCAGCGGCCGCGTACGCGTCACGTACCGTTCGTGCTGCGTTCTGCACATGCGCATTTTGCAGAACGTAGCGGTCTTACGTACGCAACGCGGTTGCGTGCGCTACGTACAGAGTACTAAAACTTTCTAATATAAGGCTGGTAAAACGCTGTATAAGCATAACGGCATCAAACGGCAAAAGCGTATAACGGCAACAAACAAAATGAGCAAAACATCACTTGTTATTACCCATGTCCTTGGTAATGCAAAACGCCGATTGTTTATGACTGCGATTTTATAGGCCATTGTCGATAGCAAGTGGAAGCTTGTACCGCCATTACAACTGGCCGCAAAACCTTTATTTCCCAGTTACCAAGTCACAACAAAGGTGGAACGCTTTCCTTTTCTTTATTTTTCTTGCCGGCTGCAGCGCGATGTGCAAAGTGTAGGGACTGTTGTGGCAGCTCAGGAGAGTACGCGTTCAATCTTTTTTTTTTCTATGTCGCCAGTCCGGGGAACCGCATGACGCAAGCAGCGGTGGCGAGACTATAAGACTTGGGCCCCATACTTACGCGAAATAGGATTACTTCTCAGCACTCAGGGTCTACATGACTGGGCTTAGAGCGACTCAGCCGTAGGCTTCCTGGAGGGCACACTCATCCCTTCTTCCAAGTGCTGGCCCGAATTCACGAGGTGAACCCATTCCTGGCATGCGCGTCAGTTCGTACACGGGATGTCAAATGTTCTTCAGACAAACGCACGAACAGAAGTAGAAAAAGAGCATGCGTGTAATACAAGTGACTGTAGCTGAGACAGAGCTAGGCCATTGGCAGTTCACGACAGAGTACATATAGGTCCTGGTAAACGCTCAAACGATGCTTGTTCCTTACAAGTACATCGGAACTGGTATAGGGGAAGCGAAAGCTTTGTGATGAGCTCCGAAAAACAAAACGAAATCAATGCTCATGGGTAGCTTAAGTGATCCCATCTCGACATAAATGAGCACTTCGTACGAGCTGCCAACGCGGTGAGCCGTTCGATTCCAGGTTGCATGCAGAGAAAGCTCGTCAACCCAACCTTCCTTGTGGTACACAACTTAGCATTGGCGTGGAGAAGCTCAAGTTCTCCGTCGTATATAGGCTTGCTAACTTAGATGCCATCACGCCGGCAATTTCGAGTGAGTGGCACTCCGACAGCTCCAATGGAATTGCACCATCTATGCTGTACCCATATACGCACTGGCGTCATTGGGCCTTTGTATGAAAATTTTTGAATAAGCGGGTTTCAATCCATGACGAATTCGTCATACAGCTTCATTGCAATGTTAATTTTTTCCCGACTCCTCTGTAATTCTCGCGCATAAGTAAAGATAGCAGATAGACACGCAGACGTATAAGTTTTCATTTTCCGATTTATTAGCTGCATTTCGCCTGCCGAAGGCTAGTTCCAGACGCACAGTACAGCCAAGCGGGTTTAACGAACTGTTCGCCTGAATTGGTAAATAACATTAGAATCAGTTTTAATATTTAATAAATAAAAGTAAGCAACTAAATGTATCGGTGTTAAAATTCCTCATCTAAGCATTTGTAACCAGCGATTAAGAATGCAGGGCCATCAATTTCAACGGATGGCCACAAAACCACAGTAGTCTATTTTGTATTTATTATTCACTTCTTAACCAAACTCCAGAGGGACGTTCACGAAGTTTCACATTGACGTGGAGGAACCTATAGCTGCTACCGCATGCAGTGTTCGAGGCCCTATGGCAACCCTCTATCTGGTCTAATTCAAAGCCGGAGCAATCGGTTTCCAAGTAATCGCACAGTCGAAGTTAAACTGTCCGAAACAGCTTTATATAAGCATCTATTTTCTTCATTGCATCGGATATGAAATTGGCAAATGTATCGTTTATTACGGTTTGCCTCTGCACGGGGCCGATCTGCAAGTTCTTACCGCTGAAGTGGATGATTATTATAAGTTGTAAGTTGTATACCACTGCGTTTAGTTATTTATTTATTTATTTATTTAAAACTTCAAAACTTAGTAGTCAATATTACACGTGGCAGATATCGAAATTATACCTCTGATGCCCAGTTACATCGATAGGTAGACATAACTTATACGACAAATCGAAGTGATCAAACAGTTAAATAATAATATTAGTTAATTATGATTACTGATTTTATGGCATCTATTTGTGCCAATGATTTATAACCGTTTATTCTCTAAGGCTATTTCATTTTGTGACACCTTTCCGCGGTGCGATTGACCATTAGGATAACTGGTGTTAAATGGAGCAGACAATGACCGCGTTTTCTAATATTTCTCAATTGCCTGTGATTTTATTCAATACGAACCATCGGTCCCGCCTTGTAGGCGATCCATACAACAGCGCGGTTTCGACTTTGCACATGTCAATGACTAAGGGAAAAAATAATTGAGTATGTATAAAATCCTTAGAGAAAGTGGCATCGGTTCCTGAAAGGATCGTTAACAGCGCGGCTTGGTAGAATCGTGGCGTATGCCGGCGATGTGTGCATGAAAACTACGGCGCGTCGTACGGTATCGCTGGGTGTCAAAGCTGACAGTGGCATCCAGCACGATTGTATGGTGAACCAAATGGAGGATTCGCATTACAGAGTCACTGGGCGATTTCAATTGAAATTTAACAGGGGATGTATACAGGACCTTCACGCAGGATTACCTTAAGCACGCGCATATCCGTGCCCACGTCGGGACTCTGTTTACTCTGCCGAGCCCTGTTAGAGTTTAACTGAACTTGTCGTTCCTGTTATCTTATTATTTTCACTACTTCCATGTGAAACGGAGTTGCCGTCACCTTTGTAAGGTGACGAATGTTCCTTCTTTGCTTTCACATTGAGTAAAGAGAAGCAAACCTGATAATAATGTTGCTATATAAAAGGAGTCATATGCCAAAGGAAAGCCATATGCCACATGCCAATGCGTTTCTCATTTTGAAATAGCAAGTTTCTTTGGCTGCATGGCGACTCCCGATTCTTGGCCTATCCCCCTTAGTGGCTACGAAGCATGCATAGGTGCATCACAATCATCATCATCATACGTCATAAGGTCAGCAGTCAAAGATCCCTAGCCAAAGTAATTGCTAATCGGCTAATTATATTTTGTCGTGCAAGCAATACTCGCCTATCCGTATACGCAGTAACCCATCTGTGATAGAAGAACTGCATTATCTGTCACACAGTCGATTTTTCAATAACTTCGCTGCAGTTAAAGAAAAGGCAGATGATTTTCTTTTATGTAGTAGTGTTATGAGTGAGTGACTTGAAAGTCTGAATATAAAATAGTCAGAAATTTTTAAAAACAACGTATTTACAATTAACGGTCTGCGACATTCATACTCCCTGTCAGTCTATTGGTCCTTTGTGACAGAAAGCTCGCATTGATCTTACGTACAGTGTCTACTACTCGTGTATTAATTCGTGAAATCGTCTAAAGCAGAACTGGCCCATGTCTGCCCGATTTTGTTCGCATGGCATATGGGTGAGCGACACAGACATTTCTAACGTTGTGTGTTTCGTAACGAAAAGATTGCAACAAGCTCGGAAACTGTAAAGAGTGAATCTAAACGCGTTGGCTTCAGTCATTAACCTGATACCCTTACTTCGTTTCGTCATCAACTACGTTCTACTCTGTAAGCAAGAAAAAAGGTCAAGTGCTTTGCTCAGAACGGAGACGCTGACATATATGCTTTCGCAAATGCTCACGAGTGGTTTTGTGCGCGGTGGAACGGATGTATTGTGCAATGCTTGACAAACGCACAACATACCATTCTGACCCGCCGTGGTTGCTCAGTGGCTATGGTGCTGGGCTGCTGAGCACGAGGTCGCGGGATCGAATCCCAGCCACAGCGGCCGCATTCCGATGGGGGTGAAATGCGTAAACACCCGTGTACTTAGATTTACGTGCACGTTAAAGAACCCCAGGTGGTCATAATTTCCGGAGTCCTCCACTACGGCGTGCCTCATAATCAGAAATTGGTGTTGGCACGTAAAACCCCATAATTTAATTTAACAACCCATTGTGCCGGCGAATATGCCCTGTCATATCTACATCTTATATCAAAGCTGTAGAAATATTACCAAGGTAGCCAGATAAGCAACTGTTCTTAAATACATAATTTTACAATACAAGAGAAACACAAGAGTCAATACAAATACAAGAGAGCTTGGCCCCATTATGTGGCACCGGCTGCTCCTAAATCGGTGCATAGCAACCAAAAAACGAAATAAAAAAAGCTGCGAAAAATTCACCGATGATTAGGATACCATTAATGCGAATTTTGAGCGCAGCCATTTATATGTTTTGAATTCGCGATATATTGTGGCAAAAAAAAAAATTGATTCTGAACGTCAGGGTCCTCTCGGCGGCGGCGCTGAGCCTCTGCTCGGGCAGCTATAGTTTAGCAGCTGCGGCAGACGAAGCACTTCCACCGGTTGCGTCGCTCATTGTTCGGAAAGAACTGGCTGACACTATTTCGCATTATGATTATATTGTGATACGGTAGTGACAGTTAAGGGCGGCGGTGTCGAAACTGTGAGTTACAAATTTAACTCTTTATAGGATGAGTTTGTGCCCAGCAAAACAAGTAACACTCAAGCACAACGAAAGCGGCGAGCACAGTCGTCGATCATCGAAAATGTTATGTGCGGGTCAAGCGCATCGATTTTTATACATGGCTCGGCGAAGGCTCCAGTATAATCGCTGGTGCCCGCGTGGCTTCAAGGAAGCAAAAAACAATTCGCTTCGCGCTTACAATCAGATTACAAAAACAGCAAACCATGACAATCGAGACAAGCGCGAACGATAGTAAACCACGCAAACCAAACAAGCGCGCGCCGGCTGACGCGAGCAGACGATAGTACGAAACGAGAGGCCGGGCGGGTGGGTCCCCATGACACCAGTTTCCCCTTGCACGTCACTGAAGGGGCCGCTCTCATTGCTCTCCGCCGTTCGCGGCTCGCGTCTTTCATCGCCCGCTCTGCGGTCGCTCTTTTATCTTTCGCTTTGCTCGTTCGCTCAGTTACGCCGCCGGCGCCGACGCTCTCCGAAAGAACGGACGCCTAAGAGCTGCGCTCTGAAACAGCGATTACGGTCGGAGAGTACGGACGCACGAAAAGTTTTATAAACGACTGGAAACGACTGGAGAAAGCCACAGAATATAGTAACGCACGTACCTGCACGTACCGAGTTCTCTTGCGCAATATTTGACAGCATCACTACAGATTTCAAGCTTAAATAAAATCGGGAAGATTTCGCCGCTCGTGTGAACCTTTGAACACGTGCTACTCACATTCCTCCGTACATGGTCGCAGCTACCACTCGTTACATCGAGAAGAATTAATATTTAGAAAGCACTGCAAAAGAGACACAAAGTCTGGTTTTTTTTAATTTATATAACTATTTATGTATTTATTTTTGTGGGAAACAGGGGAAAGGGCAATATGGCAATGTGATGAGGATCATGTCACATCATGCATAAAATATGCAGCGCAATTAATAAAATTTTTCTAATTCAGTCTTCTCATAAAAGACTATCGCAGGTGATGCATGTGTTTGGTATCGCAGCCAACCACTGTTCTCGGCATGACTATTTAAAAATAATCTTAATTTTGGAGCCATTGACGGTGAGACAGTTGTTACACGAACGGGGGGGGGGGGGAATCAACATATACAGTGGAATTCCTAGTAATATTGTCGCAACGGTTGAGAGGGACGCTTTTATTGGAGAAGATTAAGAGAAAGAAAGTGGTACGCTTATGCATTTATACTTATACATACACTGAAGGGCCGCGGGCTAGCTTTTTGCTTATTAGTTAGCAGAAAAATGACATGAGAAAACTGAAAGCGAAATGAATGGGGCTTTTAAGATCCGGCAAGGGCGACTGACATGTGTCAGCAAAGCATCGCCGTGGCTCTTTGATAAAGAAGTGTCTTTTTGATGGCACATTTCCACAAGCTTTAACGCACGCTTTACCGAGACACATATATGCTGGTGCCGCATGCTGGTTATGACGCATGCAGTATTGATAATAAACGTGGTTGTAAATGCTTGTCCCCTTCCAGCAATAAAATTAGTTGCCAATGGGCATGTAGGCATGTGTTAGTGTGCTCATTTGTCCTGGTTCTTTCCCGCCATATAATATTTCTACCAGCATGTCTGACAAACTATAGCTCAACCGAAAGTTCTGATGGAAGGCGACCTTCTTTTAATATATAAGCAGATCTGTGTCCCACAGGAATAGTGGCGGATAGAGGGGGCCCTGACTCCACCCCCCTACCCGCATGTGTTAATGCTACCCCCACCCTACGGTATTGAGCCGGGCTAGTTGGATACTGTTCATAGTTGCGTAACAGCGCCACACACAAAGGACGAGTAACAAAGAACAGGACGGGCGCTGTTACTGAGTTTTTCTTGCTAGCGAGTCCTTTGTCTGGTTGCGCTGTTACGCCATCATGAACGCCTGTATAGTCTACAGCAGCCTTCACATTTTGATTTCCTTTTTCTTCTTTTTTTATTTTATATGGCTTGTAATAGGCCACGGAACTGAACCGTACACGGCAAAATTATGAAAGTTTTCGGAAGGGGAGATTTCAATGCGCTCGTGAATGGGCTAAACGTGAACGCTCTACTACTGAACTGCAGGCACCACGTGCCTATAACTACAACTATAGCCTACAGTGTAAAACATAGAATTCCACTTTTATGTTGCAGCATGAACTTGATTGTGTTTAACTGTTCAAATTTACATGCGTTCTAAAATGCTTTTGAGAAGACTGTTTTCCTCGGTTTTACTATATATGATGTATATTTTGTGCTTTGAGGCTTTAGTAACGCTTACGTGATCAATCAGTTTCTCTTTCTTTAACGATATTACGATGGCAGTTAGTGGCCTTGAAAGAACAGCTTTCAGTGTAGAAAAATATATTTTTTTTTAAATTAGGGACATGTGCGCAAAATACTAGGGATGATCTTGTGCAATGGATCGGCTTCATTTATATCTTTCGTTTGTTTTTTCCTTCACATCTTTAAGTGTGAGTATCTGTGCACCCTGAAGCGTTCTTCTTATTTTTGATTAATTCTTTTACCGTGTATATTAAGCTATTTCTTGATTTTTGCATATAAGTAAAATGGAGCAGCTGGGGGCGTACTGGTTCCAACCTCTCAAGTTAGGCACCATCTAGCTCTACCTAGCTACTTATCACGATAATGGGGGAACGCATTGATGCTGCATTTCACTTTACTTTTTGCTCCAGCTGTTGAACAACGCAGAGGACAGAGTGCACTGTATAAATGTCCTGTGCGCGGATGTTATAACGTTAGTATCGTTTTCTTTCAGCTCAGGACATATATGAGACAAAAGAGATTTTTGAAAAATATAAAGTTCTGGTTTCCTCTGGAGACCTGCACTTTAAAAAAATTGCATGGTAGCCGTCCTCCAATCACGGCATAGGCGCGAAAGTCTGGCACAATAACCTAACCATTGGTCAGGACCCGGGGTGGCCGGTGCGCTTCCCCCAAGCGCACGTTAAAACGCATGGTGACGACAGCTGCCATCTCGCGGCCGTTCTCTGCGCCGTCATTTGGAGCAAGTTGTCTAGCGTGATCCCTAGGTGGTGCAACATACCCCTTCGTGCGCCTTACGCATCCGCAGTTGGCCTTAGCTGCGTTTGAGCGCGGTGCGTTGAAAAGTTGAGCCCGCCGTGTTGAAATGAGTGAGTGTGCAGCAACGAGTGTGGTAGGGGTTGCAGGGGCGCAGGGTCTTTGATGCCCCTTGCTGTTCCCGTTATCGCGTGTAGCTTGTTTAGCGTCAGTGGCTCGGGACGCTTGACAGTTTAGATGATGCTGGAAATCGAACAGCTGGCACGCGCTGATCGTCCGCACGAGCTTTCAGTCGATGCAGCAGCAGCGCAGCAGCCTGCTGTTCCTTCCGACGGGGAGAGTAGCATTGATTTGTGCATTTCTTACAGGCAGGCGCCTTTCTGATGCAGCAGCAACTAATGGAACGCGCCAAGTCACTGCGAATAATAATAATAAAAAAAAAAGAACTGTTCCAGATCTCCCCGGTCGCTGTCTTCCGGCATGTCAATCTTGCTTAACTTTTTTTGTTTCATTCAAATGCATCGCCGGGTGAACGAAAGCCCGGGGATTTAGGAGCCACTTATTTCTTGACTGGCTGTCTTGGACGGAAACGCGGGGAGAAACGGAAGTCACTGAGGCGAGACGTTCGTCGCCATGAAACGAAGTGAAATAAACGCGCGCTTCGAGAAACTTGTTTTATTCTTTGTCTGACTCGTGTGTACACTGAGAGCGAGGAGGCAAGATGGCGGGAAAATGAGCAAATAGCACTCATCAATAAAATATGAACGATAGAAACCAATGGTAAACTAAACTATAAGAACGGAAGAGTGATGACAGTAAGTACAGTGACCTGTATATTATTATAACTCCAAATGAGTGTCTGCTTACCGCTTCCGTTGCGCGAAAGTTTCTGAATGACATCGCAGCTATTCACCGAGCCGTTTAATAAAAGCACTTACAAGGATATTTGCTTGCCTGGTTCGTCCATAAATAAAAATAATATTTAAAAAGGGCATCAGCTAAGTTACTGGCGTTTCGTTGCATGTTGGCGACTAAAAGGCCTAATGAACCAGACAAGCAATGGCACCAGGTGTTTATTGAACGACATGGACCAAGACATTATGGGACTCGTCATGTTGCACTGAGTGACGCGTGTGTAGAAGCAATGTACTTCTCATCTAAACGCACTGTACACTACGCTCTCACACGACATGACAGTGCCCAGATGCTCAGATGGTTATTGCACACCGGTATTTGGAGCTATATGTCCAATTATGCGCCAAACGCGCCACCCACTGCTCAGGAATATCGGCCTCATGATGAGCCATTGCCGCATTGGCCTCACGGCGGCGTTCGTGGGCGACATCGGCATGGTTCACAATCTTACAGGACGGGAAATTCAGTAATTAATACATCGGGTCGCTTCCAACGCTGCTGTAACATCTGCATATGACCGAACTTTGTCGGGGCAAGACGCAGCGTTCCAAAGAGCGTACGTCGTGTCATCAAGCGCCCGGCGGGGCGTTCGAACCAATCAGCGCCACTCCAATAGCTTCGTCATTCCTTCTCCTCCAACCAACCGGCACCGGTCTTTCTTAAGCCTAGACCACATGTACGCTTACGGACGCGCGCAAGCTCGCGTCTACGCGCCCGCGCACGCGCAGACAGTGCGGTACGGCTCGTATGCGTCGAAACGCGGCGCGATCTCGGTGAATAGCTCATCTCTGTTATCGCGCGCTTGGGCTGCGAATAAAAAAAAAAAAAGAACTGTTCCAGATCTCCCCGGTCGCTGTCTTCCGTCATGTCTCTCTTGCTTATGTTTTTGTTTCATTCAAATGTAGGGCCGGGTGAACGAAAGCCTGGGGATTTAGGAGACACTTATTTCTTGACTGGCTGTCTTGGACGGAAACGGCGTGGAGGAACGGAAGCTACTGAGGCGAGACTCAGTGACTGCCTCGCCTCGGCGCGGCTGGCTACGCAGCTATGGCGCAGTATATTCAACTCTCAGCGAAGCAGATTTATATCAAGCAAGAAAGTGCTTAATCTTTCCTTTTTGTGGTGATATAACAGCTCCAAAAATATAACAATTAGGTTTATAAATATCGAAGTACTTTGGAACACTGTCAATAACAAAGTACGAAGTGGCGTGTATGAATGAGCCTAGTGAGCACGCTGTCGCGCGTCTTTGTGGCTGCGAACGCTCATTCCTCGCGAGGCGCGTAGACACAAGCTTGCGCGCGTTCGCGAGCGTACACGTTCGCAAGCAGAGCGTTTGTTCACAAGCGTTCGCAAGCGCAAGCGTTTGGGCTTTACACAGCGCCCGCTCGCCCTCCTGTACACGGTCTCCGGTGGGAGAAGGGATTTAGCGACATGCGACATTAAGCGAGTTCCGCATTAAAATGAGAACATTTTATGAAACTTAAGCGAAAGCAAACTCAGTGCCGCGGTTAGCATTGAACCTTATTCTAATCTTAGGAAAGAAATCCAGGTTGTTGTACAGATCGTTGTACATTCTAAATAGCACTTGCAGAATGTGCACGACACGAACTCTTCATAACAATAAAATTGACACGGACAGCCGACAGCAAAAGTTTTCGAAGCACAGATTTCGATAAAAAGACATATTTTGTTGCGTCTTCACCACTGTACCTCTAATTCAGAGGTGAAATGTGAAATGTGACATTTGCACACGTATGTAACTTCCTGGCTGGGTTTAGTTCATGGGCAGTAATATCTAAGTTGACCAGAGAGACAGCGAACCGCAGCTCAATTGGTAGAGCATCGCGCACGTAAGACAGAGCCACGGCAGGGCAGCCGAACAAACGTGCACCGAATAAAAACTACTGGCATGCCACACACTGAGGTCAATATAGCTCAATCGGTGACTCTGAGATCGTTACAGACAAGAACTTATCCGAGTCCAAACTTTATTAACAAGCTATATCCAGAAAGAGAGATACCAATCAGTTGCGAGAAGTCTAATGGCATCATTACTCTGGATCATATGCTTTGGCAGTGTTCTGTGTCTTTCACAGACTGTGACAAGAAAAGAGACTGGTGGCGACGACTCCTTCACAGTGGAGTTCCTTTAGATCACCTACAGGCCGTCCAGAAGGCCCACGATACGGCGGCAAGGTTAAACATTACTGTCCCGACGTGGGAGCCGCCTGCGTCAACCTAAGGGTTGATCTTCAGGACGCGAATAAAGTTCATCATACCATGCCATACCATAGCTACTAGGAACCAAACGTCTCAGCAAATCTTGATTCTTGCTCCGTGATCTCGATGCAAGAGGTCACGTGTTGCGTCACCACTGTGGCTTCACGGAGCGTTCGCTTGCCAAAGCTGGCTGCGTGGCGTAATGATCCTTCCTATATTTTTCTTTCCTCCATGGGTGTAGCGCTCTGCCTGTCTTGTCTCTTCCTTACAATGGTGCAGTCAACGAAAATGCAGTCTAACACAACCTAGCCTTAAAAACAGTCCTCGTGGGACCATGCCGTCCTGGGTGTCTCCTGTGGCCAGCGAAGGCCGTCCACACTTCCGTTCCCATAGATCTTCCCAGGACATCATCGACTTCTGAGTCGCCAAAGGATGCCGGTCATGCTGTCCTGGCTATGCTTCCGGCTGCATTGAGTACCACGACCAGCACCGTCCCAGTTTCAACAGATGCCATTCACGCTTACTTCCCCATGCCTGGCTGGCGTGAGCACGGGGCTGTACACTCCGTGGGCAGCGATCATGCTTCCTCAACAGGCTCGACTGACAGCCTCACAAACCTCATGCGAACCATCTCGCTGCTCTCACAGCAACTGAACTACGTCGCCTCAGTAACCTCTCAATTATCGCCTGCACCATATCCAGCTGTTTGGTAACTACCAGAATTCCGCGGGTTTCAGGATGACGCCATCATTTGGGTGGAAACAGTGAACGTGATCGATGCTCATCATGCCTGGCCAGACTACAAAAAAAAAAATGGCCAATTGCGGTAAACTGGCTTCGCGGTGCCGCCAAGGCGTGGCAGGAGTACGAAGGCATCAGTCGCCCGTGTTGAACTTATTGTAGCACAGCCATAGGTAGCTGCTTTCGGCCCGCTCTCGCATGCCTTCGGCGACTCTGACCAGAGCTGCTCCCCGAACCGTGCTCGTGAAGGACACCGTCTCGACACGGCAATCGTGCCAACCAGCGACTCGATTAAAAGGTCTGCAGGCTGCCTCGCCATAGGCGCCAGCTCACCGCTTGTCGCTATCGGCTTCATCTTTGACGGTGGGAAGCGTACGGCGACCAGCGCTCCTACTTTGACATGGCCGTCTGCTCCAGCCGAGGTCCTGCGACGGCAACCTCGCGACGCTCGAGAGAAGTGCCATCTAACCGCAGCAGCTGCATCCGACCATACTTTGGCAGATGGGCTTGCGGGCTGCCCCGCTGTGGACCCCGCTTGCAAGCTACTTTTTTCGCCGTTAGTCTCGGACTCCACATGCGCATCCTGAACCACACCATCACTGCCAGAGCCAGAGGTCGCATCCCATCTATCGCTGTCGATGACGACACGATCTCCAAGCTTCACGGAAGAACCACACCTCATGATTTCAAAGCAGTCATTGGCGGAAAGCGGCGACATTCATTCGTCGCTGAGAGACCGCAAGATGCGCAAGTGACTTTCGAAGCGCAATTCACACAATGGAACATCGCAACAGACACACAAGAGAGCGGACGCGCGAGAGACGATTGTTTTTGGTGCAGACAACAGCTTTTTCCCCTTTCGAGCCTTGAAAAGCTCGCATCTCCTTCTTTCGCATTGCATGTCGCAGGCAAGTCATCTCATCCCTATAGCAGGGCTTGTGACCATGACAGTTCGAGTGTACGCGAATTTTTGGTAAAGACTTGCCGGGTCAACCATCACGGAGAGCCTTGGCCTGGTAGCTGCAACGCTACGAAAGCGTAAATTACGTCGCGCACCGGCAAGGAAACTCGCCCCGTCAATGTCACAGATACCTGGTATAGCACACTGCGACCGACCGCGACCAGTGCAACCGACCATGTTTGGTGATGCAGACGGTGCTTCATTGTCCGAGATCGCCTGCCCTTTTTCTCGACTGCGACGAAATAATCAGCGGAGAAAACCAGCGGCCCGAGCGCAACCCTCAGTGCCGAATCCCAGAGAGGCTGGTTGCACAGTGGACGGCCTTAACAACGACGACTTCCAAGTCTCCTAACCACCTAAGCTATCTTCGGGAGCGTGGCCGAGTGTAATGAAGAGAACTAGGCACTCTTGGGCTCGGGCGCTCGGAGTGCGTGCGTGCGCAGGGGAATGGACGAGCAAGCAGAAGAGCAGCTCAAAGTGTCTCCCCCAGAGACGCTCCTACAATATTTTTACTCGAGAACCAACTGCATTCTTTGAGAATCAATGGTCCAGACTGCATTGTCCCCAGGTAGTTTTTGTGCAGAAGCTTTTAGAGCCATTACAAGTATCAATCCGTGATGTGGCTTTTCAAAATTTACCTACTTCGACAGTAATTGTTGAATTTGGCGACATATTTCCCAAAAACGCTAAGCTCCTACCTATTCGATACCTAAAAGGTTTATTAGATGACCACCTTGAAAACCTCCAAATAAATGCAGTAATAGCCACAGATGCTTCTGTCAGTGAGGAGAAGGCCGGAGTAGTCATTTTTTCGACATCATTAAATTGGTCTTTCTCTCTTCGACTACCCGACTTTACGCCAATATTTCAAGCAGAGTTATTGGCGATCATCCTAGCTCTACGGAAACTTCCCACATCTATTTGTTCAGCCGTAATCTTAACCGACTCCTTGTCTGCTTGCTCCGCTTTATCTGTGCCCAATTCAAATATCATTCTCCGAGCATTTCATTCATTGGTTCCCCAACATTTACGCCTCATCCACCTGGTATGGGTGCCAGGGCACGTGCGGCTCACTTTAAACGAGTCAGCAGACGCACTAGCAGCGGCATCTCTTTTTTTTATTGAAATGAATATTAGGAGAGGTTGGCGCCTTTATGGTGGCACCAACTCCTTGACTGACTCCTTGTCACTTGGCAAAGGAAACGAATTTGCGTAAAAAGGGAGAATAGCGACACGAAATATGGCACTCAGTAGAACACTGGAAGAATAAAAAATATACAGTCCAACCGTACATGAGTCGCAAAGTTCTGTGCAATAGTTCAGTCCACTTACGCATATATGAAGTCAGATATTTCGAACAGCCATAACACACAACACGTGCAAGTACGGAACAAAATTATACATATTGCGTAAAAGTTGCGATCACCACGTAAACCAATTATGAATCACGAACAACGTTTATGTTACTCATTTAGCGCATTCGGATCACTTGATGCCTAAGATTTTCCCAAAATGTTGGTCTCCTCTAAAAACTTTTTCAGAGAAAGAAGCGCTCTTTTTTGAAGGCCCGCAGTTGGCCATGGGCCAAGTACCTTTTTTAGAGTGAATGGTCTTCTGTCTAATATCAGCAAATTTGCTTGCAGTACCTTTCTTTGTGGATCGTATTTTGTGCACTCGAGGAGAAGATGATGCACATATTCGTCTGCATGGCCACAAGAACACTGTGGACTAGAGACACGTTTTATCCTGTACAAGAAGTTTTTAGTGAATGCAGTACCAAGACGCAGGCGGTGTACCAATGATTCAAATTTTCTGTTGTCTCTTAGATTTTCCGGCATTGTTAAGTTTATACCTGGGTCTATAAAGTATAACGCAGAGTTTTTAGTTTGCTGATCAAACCAGGTAGTTTTTCTGAGGCGACAAGAAATCTGTCTCAGGAGCAGACGGACTTCACTACGCAATAGAGGAAGATTGGTTGTCTCCGCGTTATTGTGCGCCCGATTCACAGCTGCGTCCGCTGCAATATTACCAGGAATATTGCAGTGCCCAGGTACCCACTGGAATGCAATTACATGGTTCATTGCGCTTGCTTTTGTAAGTTCTTTGAGTGTCTCATACAATAGCAAAGTGTTCAAGGAATTTTTCTTATTGCTCTGTAGTAATGTGACAGTGGCTTGCGAATCACTAAAGATAACCCATTTTTTCCGAATGTTCTTTTGATGCTATGAAACGCAAAGCACACAGGATTGCAAACAGTTCTGCCACGGTGGAAGATGTCTCTCGGGATAATTTAAATGTTTGCTCTAGCGCTAAATGTGGAATGACGAATGCTGAAGTCGAGGAATTTTTATGACACGGACCATCTGTATAAACGTGGATGTACTGGGGAGATAAGGAGTAAATTTGGAAGAGTGCCAGTTGTTGTGCGGCTACTATGAACATGTCTCTCTTAGATATAATCCCGTCAACCGATAATTCTATTTTAGGACATGTTAACATCCAAGGACGGTAACAAACATCCACTTTGCATAATTCAAATCTTGGTAATAATGCTTTATGTTCTCGAACAACATCGTGAATTTTGCTTTTGTTTCTTTCAGTGAGCGCGAGGTTTAATGGATGATTCTCGTGTTGGGTTAAGATGCGATAAATATGTCGGCATGTTTCAACCGTTCGAATGACTGGAAATGGGGGGTGACGAGCTCATCTCTTAATGGACCGGTACTGGGGATCCTAAAACCTTCGGCATACGTCACTTCTGCAAGATTTAAAAAATTTTCCATTCAAGAAGAACATGCGAAATCATATGTATAGGTAACGCCGATTTTCAGCACCTTAGATTTCCTTGGCACAGCGGATGGGGTGCAACAAGAAAATTTGAAGTTTCATTTACGCGTATGCATTGCCGATTACCACGGCTTAATTTCTATTCCCGTAGGTCTGGTTTGGCACCTTCTCCTAAATGTTTTTACTGCAATGAACCTGAAACTATGGATCATTTCTTTATAGAGTGTCGTAGGTTCAACGTGCATAGAAAACGACTTCTAGAAGGTCCCTTCCGCCAACTTGGATTAGCCATTACGCTACCTATCATTCTGTCTCTGGGGGCGTCGGCACTAGGACACTGTAATAGGAACGTATGTGATGCCATATATAATTTTATAATGGAAACAAGGAGACTTCCATGCTAACTTTAATGTTTCAAGTTCCACAACAAGAAACCAAAAAATATTACCTTCTAATTTTGAGAAACTATAGCATGAAAATTATTATTAACGATTAGAATTCATTTAATATCTCACTTACAGTAAAAAAAAATCCTATTTAGGTATTACTAACTAATTGAAATGAAGAAATTATAAATTAATGAAATTGAAAGTGGATGGAAAAGCTACTTGCTGCAGGTGGGGAACGATCCCACGTCTTCGTATTACGCGTGCGATGTTCTACCAATTGAGCTACTGCGGCGCTGTCTTCCCATCCACTTTCTGGGGTATTTATGTGTTACTACTAGAAATAACCCTGGGTCTGTTAGCCAGCGCCACCAATAATAAACCTTGGCGGCGGAATCATCTTTTCTGCCGCAGGCGTCACGAGTACGTGATCTTTTTGGCTGAAGGCAACTGGTCAACTTTGTTTGTTGGCTTCTTATGACTTGATCATGCCTTCTAAAGACTGTCGTGCGACTGCATGACAATTGCAGTTGGTGATATATCGGCCGAGATGAGGCACATCACAGTCATAATTTCTCGCGCACATTTTTTCACTTCACTTATTTTGCGTCTGGTTTCCCAGTCAGAGAACAACATTCCTGACTGACAATGACAACAGTAGCAGTAGCTACAGAAGCGCACTGCCTCTCACTTTTGCCATGAAAGTTGAATAGAGAAAAGCAGTTCATTTTGCGAAGTCACATCAGTTTCTGGTCGTGAGTGTTCAGCGTTTCCGCAGACATCGGAGGCGGGTGTCTTCCAGCCACGTCGCCTAATAAGAAGATTATCATGCAAAAAAAAAAAATCACGATGCTGCGCCGGAGGCATAAAATAGCTTCTTTTTTTCTTTTGCGCACTTCAAAAAGAAGTTTCGCTTTGCTCTGCTGAAAATTTTTACACTGAGCACGGAACAAAGATTATATGTTATCAGAAAGACATTATCATGAAGTTATTCGCCACGAACAGAGGGCAGGCGGCAGTACCGCATTCTATACGCTAAAGAAAATGAAGCCGATTGTTCGTGGGCGTTGGCGTACTATGCCGATGATGGGAATCTGAGCCGGCGAAGCTCTGCGGCACAATACGTGCGAGAACGGAAAAATGGTGCTTCCTTCCTTTTCTTCCTATAAGGCTGGCGCGAGTTCTCGGCCTCTTTCGCTTACTCTGCGCTCCCTTGCGAACCACGTGAATAAGGATTTTGCGCAGCAGTTCTTCCTATAGGCTGTTCCTTTTCGTTTATATCAATGTTTCTTTGCTGGTGAAGAAATGGAAACACCGTTCCGCGCCACAGCTTCGAGAAAAATGAGGCAAACTACATGTAGCGTGCGACAGACGGACAGACACACCTTTAACTCACTGTTTCGCTTTGGCGGTGAAGCTCGCTTCAAGGAAAACAAGGGCTAAAAACGAACGGAGATGAAGGTACCGCACCCTCTTATCGTCTGATCCTTCAGTACTACTTTCGTTTTTCTTCGTTCAGAATTTTCTAACAGAGCAAAACAGAACAAAAATGCAAGGACAAGGAGTGATGGCTGCGTAATGGCAGCTTGGCGGACGTATTTACGATCTGCTTGTAGCTCATTCCGAGAAATACGGTTCCACGCATAAAGTCCATGAGTTACAGGTACCAATCAAGCATTTTTGAAGTCGTTGGCGAGAAATGAATCACAAGAGACTGACGAAATAAGGGCATCGCTAACACCACGGCAGAAAGGCTCACGTGAGAGGTAGTCAATCGAACTTAAATGTTGGCACGGTTCTGCTTTAGCGCCAAACCAACGTCTCGAGAGACTCGGAAAATACAGCGGAGAAAACACGCTCCATCATTTCGCCTGTACAATCTGCTCTATATTCTTCCTTCTTTATTGCAAACAAAAAAAGAAATAAATTTTCCAGCTTCCGTTTTTTATTTTAAATCTTTTTTTGTGTGCCAGACGAGAGCCCAAGCCCTCAATACTCTATAATGAAAGTGGCAAACGTGAGTGCGTTCTAAAAAATTTAGTACGACATCTTTTTCGTAGAACTATATTTGGTTGTGATATACTGCCACGACGTCATTGCATAGAAAGTCACATTGGGTTCACAGTCACGCGACTGCCTTCACGTCACGTAGCTGATTACATTTACAGTCACCGAGACATAAGAATTATTGTGATAAATATCAATGCGATTATTATTTACATTATTTACAGTAATGTTTTAGTTATTTACTTGAAGGGAATGTTGTTGTTCAGGAAAAAGAAGTCACCCAGTACACTAACCATGGCTGGGCAAAGATGCTTTGCAAATATGGCATGACAGAGATACAAGCAATCTATTATCTTCCGCAAGCACAGATACCCTTCTTTTCGAATTTTCTTCCACTGACGTGCAAAACTTTTTCGATGTTTTAACAACGACCTACACCGCAATTAATTCAGCTACAGTCTACGGCGCTGGCCGGACGAGCAGCAATTAGTGCAAATAAAAAAATTAATTTATGGGGTTTTACGTGCCAAAACCCCTTCCTGATTATGAGGCACGCCGTAGTGGAGGACTCCGGAAATTTCGACCACCTGGCGTTCTTTAACGTGCACTTAAATCTAAGTACACTGGTGTTTTCGCCTCCATTGAAATGCGGCCGCCGTGGCCGGGATTCGATCCTGCGACCTCGTGCTCAGCAGCCCAACACCATAGTCACTGAGCAACCACGGCGGGTATTAGTGCAAATACGCTGCGCAATCAGGAATTGTTTTCATGCCACCTTTACAACCGGTACGATGCACTGTTTGGCGTGCATTCGTAAAGCGGGTCAGTGTGTGTTAAATTGGAACCTACTGGGGCAACCACCCGACGTCCATGCTACGGCTACATACAGCGTTGGTTACAAGTCGAATCCTGTATCAGCTACCTCTGATGTCACCCTCAGACAGCCAATACGAGCGCTTAGAAGCCATCCACAGAAAAGGTATCCGACTTTGCCTTGGAGTCCCTCAGCCAGCGTCAAACAAGAAAGTGCTCTACGAAGCTGAGTCACGCCCTCTACGACTTCAGGCTTCCCACGCTCTGATGATCCAGCTCCTACGATTGAGTGAGTCTACGCCCGGTAGAGCGCTCTTACGACGTATAGGTAACAGGCCGCGCTCACATTTTTATGCAGCATTGAACACGCTTCGCGTATTAGGATTGCGCTGCTCGAGACAGAGGGATAGGATAGAACCACCCTGGTCATTCGAGGACATCACATGCAACTTAACTGTACCACGATTGCAATCAAAGAGCTGCATTCCATCTGCAGAAGCCAAGTCATTAGTCCTGGAACACCTAAACACGATTTACCCGAGTCACCTACAAGTATACACAGATGGCTCTGTCAAGGCAGACGAAGACCGCTGTGCAGCTGCATTCTATATTCCCTCTCTAAGATATACGTGGTCTGGCCGTCTGGACTGTATAGCCTCGTCAACAGTTGTGGAAGGCGCAGCAATAGCTTCTGCTCTGCGCAAATTAAAGACTTTGCCTCCGCAGAATGTGGTTGTCCTTACGGACTCAAAGGCCGCATTACAACAAATATACCGTGGTTTGCCATCCCTCAAGTTCCCACGCAAATCACTAGCCATCGTGAAAGAGCTCAACAACAAAGGCTTCACAGTAAAGTTTCAATGGATTCCTTCCCACATAGGTATCTCAGGAAACGAAAAAGCTGATGCGCTTGCATACGCAGCGCTCTATCGTCCTCCCAAAATCAAGGCCCCAAAGAGTAATCAAGTGCAAAAATCTGACATTCGAAATCACTTTGCGTCGCTTTGGGTTCCACCGCATATGCCCTGCGTAACCAAGCGATTGCACCGAGAGGAAGCCACACTTCTATATCGAATAAGGACAGGATCTGCTAATACACCGGCCTGGTTATTTAAAACGGGGCGAATCAATTCTCCGAACTGTTCGGCATGCAACGAGACAGGAGACATTGAGCACTTTTTGTGGTCCTGCCAGCAATTCCAAGATGAAAGAGAGACTCTCCTGAAGAATTTGCAAAGCAAGAACCTTCCGCATGCGCGCCTGCAACACCTTATATTTCCCGCGGGATCAGTTATAGCCCGAAAAGAAACTTCACGTCTCCTCATCGAGTTCTTAAGAGAGACTGGTTTGATGGACACATGGTGAAACCCTTCAGCGGTATTGTGCGAGACGCTCGGGCGGAGCAATTGCCGGCCTTGTTCGCCAGGCTAAACCCGCCTGTTGCTACAATTCACCACCACCACCACCACCACCATAAATTGGAACCTATTCGTTTGTGTAGTTCTATATTTGTGCCACATTAAGCTTCGTTGTGTAATCTGCATATTACGCACTGAATATGTTGCGCGTATTATTTGGAGATAACAATGTTTATAAACAAAACAACACGTCGTATGCATTTTGTTTATAGGCGCCAGTATTACACTGCTTGGACGAAGGGACCACACATATCGATCCCTCCTGGGCTTTATTAGATCCGCAAATCTTTTTTCATTCATTTAATCATCGTTATTCGCCCGCAACCCATACCCCGGTATGCCCTGAGGCATTAACCCTCGCTATAAAAAAAAAGAGAAAAAAAACGACAGTATATTTAGCGCAGGGTATGAATGTATTCAAAAACATAGATTAGGAAGTTAGAAGACGTTTGGAAGACTATTCAGTTTCAGAGTGGATGCGCCCATCCACTTTTTTTATAAAAGCGCATCGAGATAGTTAGGATATATTTTGGTTAAAGAGGGCAAATGCGTCACTGAACTCTATGGTTCTGGTCTTTCAATCGGCAATCTCCATCTTTATTGAACCGAATCATACATACATGTAATTTCACAGTTCTTGCTATTTGAACAGCGATCTTTGCACTGGCCACAAACAATTACCACACTATTGAAATGCTAAGTTTTCCGGTTCGCTTGCATTTCTAAAATCCTGAGCGAACACAGTCCATGCCTACTAACCGGATCTTATTCACAAGATCTCTTTCAGTACGCTCTGTATCGCTCCAGGTTCTATCGTCGTAAACACCTCACGGCACGCAGAGTAATTCGCATTGCGGGGGGAAAAATAAAGAGAAAAAATGATGGAATGATGACGGATGGAAGGCAGTAACTGCGGAGGCAAGCGCGTGGGCAAATAACGTACAGGTAAGTACACGTCACCAATGTTGTGCCCCCCCCCCCCCCCCCCTTCGACTTCGAGGCACTACAATGCCCTAATATCTGCATATGCGTGTGTGTGTGTTTTATCCGCGTATATAATCGAGCACACCCCACTGGCTAGGAAGAAAAAGACTGCTAGAGTGCTTTTCGCGTGGGACGACCGAGCGCCGTAGGTGGCTCGTGCGCGGCGTCCACGGCGTCTTCGCGCAGATTGCAAAAGCAGCTGGCTTCGCATGAACGGAGTGGCTGCGTATACGCAAAATTATCATGCAACGCTGGTAGGCCATACGCAGGCGCTTGCACTAGGTGAGTGCGCAAGCGTCCTACCCGAAATGAGCGGCCCGCGTGGCTTGGGGAATAGTAATTGACCAATTTCGCGAAGGGTGCGTTGTGGAACGCCCCCAATTACTTTGTCGATTTACTCCTCTTCTTTATCACGTGTCTGCGGGCTGCCCTTCCGGCGGAGGTCAATTCACTTTTCGTCAGGTTAGCTCGTACATAACACTCGGTCACGAGGATCTTCGAGAAATGCGGTTTTCCTCATGTTCAGGGTAACTTGGTACACGCTCGGAATGCGATGTTCAGCGCGCAACGTGAGCCAGGTGCTTGGTGTAGCGGCAGAGCAGTCGGTCAGCTAACTTCCAAGGTCGTCTTTGGCTCGGACTCTGCTCCGGGTGTCTGCGTAGCTGGGAAGTAAACATGCGCTATGTACATACGAAGGGCTGTTTTACATCTGCATCTGCGTAATTCTGAAATGCTGCGACAGGTTGAGTAGACCTTGGAACTACGAGCCTTTCATACTGACGGTCCTGAATATGGACAAGGTTCTTCTGGAGATGGCTAGAGGTTATTTTGTATTGTAGTTCCTGTGTGATGGTATTCTTCTTCTTCTTATTATTATTATAACTGCCCTTAAGTATAAAGATCGCGCGTATCGTAAATCCAGAAGTCCTGTGCGTAATGAGTGGAGAGGAAGAATACCACTTGCTCTCTGCAAACGCTTCTATAAGCGGGATCATGACACATATATTGCATTCTTGGAAAAGAGCGCCTCCGAGCGGTCAACGGAATTTTCCAAGTGTATCCGCAAACTCTCTAATAAACATGGAGAGTGTTTTCGCTTGCCCGGCTCTAGAGAAGCAGAAGTCCCCATTCAGTCGCTGATTATTTTGCGGCTCATTTCACATCCTTCTATAAGGCTGCAGGTCTCAACGCTGGTACCAGCAGCACGCGACGGCTCTTGCATCTCGTGCTCTGTTGTTTGACGAAAATATCAACAGCAAATGTCTTAAGCGCTTGAAGCCTTCCTTATCTTGCGGCCCTGATGGCCTACTCTCCTGAAGTCTAAAAAATTTACGGTAGTATATTTGCCCTAATATTGGCATCTGTATTTAATAACTCTATGAATACTTCCACTTTCTCTCACATATGGAAAACTGCTCGTATCTTTCCTGTATTTAAGTCTGGCTGTAAAACCGATTTCTCAAATTATCGTCCAGTTTCTTTTCTGTGTGCCACGTCTAAGATTCTCGAGCTTGGTCTTCGCAACATACTGTCTTTTACTATAGAGAACTAACTGATACCGAATCAGCATGGATTTCTCAGCTGACGCTCCACTATCACAAATCTCGCAAGTTTCATGACACAGATCTCCACGCCGGTACTTCAAAGGGAACAAGTTGACACCCTTTACGGTGACCTGAGCAAAGCCTTTGATGTAGTCTGCCACTCGCTGCTACTGATCGAGCTTACGCACTGTGATGTTGGCTCGTCAGTTGTCAATCTCTTCCGCAGTTATCCTCTTGATAGATCATGTTATGTAAACGTGAATGGACAAACAACTTTTTTTTTACATGGCAACTAGTGGCGTCCCTGAACGATCATTATTAGAACCACTCCTTTTCAAAAAACTATTAATGACATTCTTTCGTCTATTCGGAATTCTTAATTCCTTCTACATGTCGACGACATCAACAGTATGAATTTCCTTGAAGATCTTGATGGCTTTCACATCCTGCACTCTGGCTTTTTTTCGGTTTCTAAATGGTGGAAACGTAATATCGTCACACTGAATGCTGCTAAGAGCAAGGTCATGACTTTGACACGCAATAAGCAAGCAGTTCTTTTACTTATTCTGTAGATTCTGCACCTTCTGTAAGGTCTATGAGATCAGTGATCTCGGTGTACTTTTTGATGCAACCTTACACTTTTCAGCTCACACTAGACGCGTTGCAATGTAGGGTATGTGCTCTCTTGACTCCGTTTGCAGACTATCCAGAGTGAGAGAGAGAGAAAGAGAGAGAGAGTAAGGTTTTATTGACGCCAGCAATCACGAGGGCGGACGCAGCCTCCCTCCGCCTAGCAGACGGCTGAGATCCCTTGAGTCTCAGCGGCTGATTCGGCTAGCTGGACGGCCCAGACGTAGTCTCGCTGGTCTGAGCTGAGCAGCAGGGTCTCCCACTGCTGCCTGTTTTGCATACTGCGGCCCTCCAGTGGTGCCCCTTCGAGCATGCCCATAGAATATGTGACCGATCCGCCCGACTCATGCCTAATTTACATTGATTATTGTATTACCCTGAATAGAATCTGCTGCAGACCACCGGTTTAAGGTACATGTTTGCTTGCAGGACACGCCAGGCTGCCGTGTGTTTCTTGGTTAGCTCTGGATGAGGTGGCGGATACCGGGCCCAGCCCATAGTAAACGGTGATTTAGCTGCTGCAAACTAGACTCAGTCTGGTTAACCTCCCTGCCTTGCCTTCCTTCCTTCTCTCACTCTCTTTTTGCAGCTGACCATGCGGTCTCCTCTCGTTCCCGGCTGGGCCGGCTCACTTGCTCGGTGAGTAAGTCCTCGAGCTACGTTGTGAGACGCCTCAGTGCCGGGAAGAGACGAGTGCGCGGGCACCCAAATAATTTGGATCGTCCCGCGATGACGGTCGCTGCTATTATTTGGAATTATCAGTGCCTCTGGCGAGAAGCGTCCTTTTGCGAAATTATGAACAGCGATCTTTGAGTCGCTTATGACAATTCTAGCTTTGGTGGAGACCACCACTAACGTTATGGCTGATTCCTCCGCAACTTCGGGGTTCTCCGTTTTGACGGTTCCGCTAGTGAGGGGTTCTCCGTCCGCGTCTACCACTACGATGGTCATCCCTTTGCGCTCTCTATATTCCGCAGTGTCTACGTAGGCAACGCCCTCTACATCATCGTATTTGCGCTCAATGTGGCACGCCCTTGCCTCTCGCCGCTCGTTGTGGTGCTACGAGTGCATGTTCTTTGGCAGTGGAGGAATTTCAATGTTCCTCCTCGTCTCTACTGGAATGCTGAGTTTCGTGCCGTGCTGCGCTTCGCAGTGTATGTTTAGTTTCCGTAGAATGTGTCGCCCCGTAAGGCTCTTTGTGAGCCTTTCATATCGGGCCGTGGTGCGCGCCTCGATTAGTTCGTCAAGCGTGTTGTGTAGCCCCAACTCTAAGAGTTTGTCGTTAGGTGTTTGAGTGGAACGCCAATTGTCTGTTTGAACGCTCGTCTGATAATGCATTCCATCTTGTTTTGTTTTTTTTCTGCCACGGTAAATAATAGGTGTGGTGCCACATAGACGATGCACCGGTTGACGAACGCCTGCCCTAAACGTATTAGGCCGACCTCCCTCGTGCCGTAGTGTCTATTGGCAATCTGTTTGATTAGTCTTAGTGTTTGCTGTACGCTGTTCTCTAGCACATTGATGGTATCGAGGTTTCCGCCTTCCGCATACAAGCGCAGTCCTAGGACCTTGATCGGATCTACTTTAGGTATCGGACCCTCGTTCGCCTTGATGTTAATGTTCGGTGTTCCTCCATATTGCTTCCTGTTCACAGGGTACACCAGCAGGAATTCAGACTTCCGCGATGAGATACTGAGCCGCCTCACGGCCACGTAGCGTTCGACGGCCTCCGTGATGTGCTGGAGGTTTTCCTCGACTTGGCCCTCGCTGCCGCCTGTCACACACAACGTTATGTCACCGGCGTACAGGCTGTGGTTGAGCCCGCGGATCTTTCTGAGGATTTTTGGCAGACCGATCATGGCCACATTGAAGAGGAAGGCCGACAATACCGAGCCTTGCGGCGTTGCCCTACAACCCATTTCTATGTCGTCCGACTTGATTGCTCCTATCGTAATTTGAGCTGTGCGGTTCGAGCGAGAGTCTCGGACGTAGGTGTAGGCCTTGCTGCCTAGCCCCAGGTCCCGGAGGTTCCCTAGGACCGCCTTGTGCGTAATATTATCAAAGGCCTTGGTGCGATCCAGCCCGAAGATGGTTTTTAGTCTCGCTCCTCTGCCCCGCATGTCGACGATTTGATGATTGATTTGGAGTAGGACATCCTGAGTGGACAGTTTCGGCCTAAATCTAATCATCGTGAGTGCATACAGGCCTCTGTCATCCATGTAGTTGCTTAATCTAGTCAGAACGACGTGCTTCATCAGCTTCCCCACGCACGAGGTCAGAGAAATGGGCCTGAACATCTCAATGAGCAATTGCTTGCCGGGTTCGGGGATCATCACAACGTGCGCAGTTCTCGACTGCCGCGGTAATGCGCCCCGCTCCCAGCGCTCGTTCATGTACTTTGATATTGCCGCGATAGATTCATCGCTTAGGTTTAGGGGAATTTTATTCGTTATGCCACCCGGGCACAGCGACGACTTTGTACGTAGCCTGAGTACTTCGGCCCTCACCTCAGGATCCGTGATTTCCTCGTCCATAGCGGGGTTTTCCGTACCCATGTACGCGTTCTGCAGTTCTTGCGTAATCCTTCCTATACATCTGTTGTGTGTGTCACGAATAAGTTCATCTTCAGTTCCCGCGTAAGTGTGGGTGATCTTGTGGAGGTTCTGCCTCTCTGTAATTTTGCTGCCCTCAGGGTCTAAGAGACATCGGAGGATGTTCCACGTTTTTCCCAGCCCGAGCTGGTTCTCCATGCTGTTACATGTGGACTCTCATTGATGTCGCGCTACGGGGTTCGCGTGAGGCTCAATCCCCATTTTAAGCATGCTATTCGCCGCCGCAGTGCCAGATTCAGCCTCTGGCGTCTTAAACGTCGCTGTAGGCTGCTTCGAGCTCTGCTTTCTCGGGAACTTCTCGAGTGGCCGGTTTTACTGCCTTGTGTATCTGTTGTGTCCCTTCATCACTGTCTAATAATTTCTGCGCTACTGATGTCTGCCACTGTGTTGTTGTGTGCCTGTGTCTGTCTGAATATATCCCAATCTACCACCACCACCACCAACTACTAATAATAATAACGACAAAAATTATTATTGATATTGTTGTCGTCGTTGATGTTACCAAGACCACCAGGTTCTTCCTGGGCACTTAGTACAATTGACTGATTGATTAATTGAATATTATTATTATAAACGTAGTCATCCTCAATCATGTAAACGTATAGGTACTAACATCACATAGAGAAAAGGAGAAGTAGGCTAAAAATTGTCTAACGAAAGGGACTGGACGCACATCCTTGGCGGTGAAGGCGACGTGCTACATTACTAGGCACCCAACGCCTTGCCTGAGCAAAAGATACCTTACGCGGCGGCCTAAAGCACTGCTTGTTAAGGAGCCCGTGTCGCTGAAAATCCAGCGTCGGCGTCGGACATCATGACAGCGAAAAGATTTTCGAACCGCCCATACCCCGGCCCTCCATGTGACGCAAGGGATTTACTTAACTAATTGAATTTCTCAAGCTGAAATACGTTGAAAAATCGTAAGCTATTACTTACACATAACCTACAGACATAATATCTCTCGGATTGTAATTTGACTATGCGAGAAAACATAATTCTGGCACCCGAAAACTAAAAACAAAACACTTTTTCTAGCGTTTCTACCATTCACAAACCAGCTGCGGCGTCCGCCATTTGCGTACGCCCGCGCGCGGGTGTCTCGGGGGCCACGGAGCGGCATGCCTGGTCCCTTGCAACACCTCCAGCTGGCGCTCGCCTCCGCCGCATCGCGGGCTACACAAGAAGCCGCGTTTCTACCAGAAAGCCCGCCTTCGTGCATAGCGTTCACGGCCAGCGTTTCCCGGTAAACATTACGGTTACAGACGCTCCAGTTGCCGGGAAGCGTGAGAAGCAGTCAGGGATCATTCAATGCGATCGCGTTCCACTCTTAAAGGTGAAGCTTAAGCGTCCTCCAAATTTTTTGTAGGGTATGGTCCCTTGGCGACACATTTAACCGGCTGTGAGCAGTGTAGGTGGTGGCGGATAAAGCAGTACGGCGTCATAAAATTTGAGTGAAGTACCGTCGAAAAATTAAGAACTTGTCCTGCACACAACGACCAGGAAAAATAAATGAGCTGCTGCACGTTTCTCTGCTGAACGCAACGATTTATACTAAATGCTATAAGATTAGTAAACATTCCCTGTCGTACTATAACACAAGTAAGAAATCCTCATTGTCGGTTACTCTGCAGAAAAATATAGTCAAATGAATGAACCATTAATTTTGCATGGAACTACCCTGAAAAGCGTGATAAGGCGAAAGGCGAGGGACGAAAAAGAAAAAAAGAAGAAAGAATAATATTGCCGTATTATTTAAATCGGTAACAATATTACGGAATAAAAATATTAGGAAAACTGCTTGGCTAAGAGGACTGGCTATTGCACAGAAGCTTCAACAAGCGGTTGCATTATTATATGGGACATATAGGAAAAACTATATTCTTGGCAACACACCACTGGTGGTAGCGGACGTCGGTATCTATGTGTTAGTCATTGATGGATTGACTAATTAACTAAAGAACACCAATAACTATTTTTAATAGTGTTATGACTAATTGCATAAGCCTAACTGATGCGGTTTAAAATAATAATTTACATGAGCTTGCTTTAATGGTACAATTGAACACAGACAGCACGCAAGGCATATCTACTTGCTCGAAGTTACGCATCTAGAATAATAATTCTGAGAAACATGCGTGCATAAACTGTGCATTGAATTAGTTGGGGTTCGACTTGAAATATCCCTTCGCACTGCCGGCAAAGTGCAATGCGGAAACATGTTGCGTCACAAATTTCAATATGCGCTTCGAATTTCACGCGAGCTTCACTGCAACTTCCTCGAAATCGATTACGACCTGAAGCAATGCTCGACCATGTTGGCATGCGGCCCGTTATGATTCGCGGCACTCACTAGCTGTCAGTCTTTCAATCTCCTGTTCAGCTCGCGAAAACTCGTTTTAAAACGATAACTCTCATTGAGACGTTCTATAGCTGCGTTCTCTGGTGTCACTGAGAGTCGTTGGTTGAAGAAATCTCCGCCTGCAGCAAACCTAGGACGTTGCACAATAATGAGTTTAGGTCCAACAACATGATCACAGAGAGGGGAGGACATAAAGAAAGGACGAGCGCTTCCTTTCAACGGTTCATTTTTGCAGACAGTGAGAGAGAAAGACAGAGAGAGAGAGAGAGAGAAGTGGTTCTTGTGGGGAAAGGAGAAAAGGCTGGCACTATCTTCTGCAACCCTTGCGGGGGCAGGGCTCAGCGCCAGCAGGGGGATGCATGTGAGAGTGAAGGAGATAGAAGGAGGGAGAAAGGTAGAAAGTCCCCATGACAGCAGCGGAGCAGCCCGGCCGGGAAGGCCCAGTGGCTTCGACCGGAGAAGTGTACTGGTGATAGACCATGGGAGGTGGCCCAGCAGAAGCGAACTTGAGGTGGATCAGGAGACACGAGGTGGTGAATAGCCGTTAGGCTATTCGTCTTTGAAGAAATTTCCTAGAGTTTCACCGAGAGCCCCGACGAGTCGAGGTACTCGACGACACTTAGGAATGCTGGTAGCTGATTACGTCTGGGGAAGAGGATGTCTTCCTGTCGTGAACATGGGAGCCCATGGCGGGAGAACTCCTGCAGAAGTCGGCCCCGGTGCTGCAGGTGAGCAGGGCAGGCCAGCAGAAGGTGCCCCAGAGTCTCTGGGTCACCGCAGGAGGCATAGGCTGGCGAGGTGGCTTTCCCAAGGTGGTGCCGGCGGGCTGCCGTCCAGTAGCAGCCAACCCGCAGTCGGAGAAGCAACGAGGTATCCCTTCGTGGGAGGCCGTGCTGTGGAATAGGCCTTGGAGGCTGTCCCAGGGATACCCGTTTATCCGGATGGCAGGCGATGATGTGCCGGCGCAGCCTGTGTCTTGTGAAGTCCGCGGCCGTTACAGCAGGGCTGAGGGGGACGCTTGAGTGGTAGGCGGTCTTTGCAAGAGTGTCTGTCTCTTCATTGCCCGGGATCCCTACGTGCGCCGGTAGCCAGTGCAGGGATAGTGAGCATCCTGCATCCTGAAGGGCCGCCAGTCTTGAGGGGAGCAGTGCAAGCCCAACGCTAGCCTTGTCAGGGCTCTGCAGGCAAAGCAGCGCCGCCTTGGAGCCACAGAAGATAGCTGCCGGAGTCGTTGGTAGCTCCTCTGCCAGTAGGTCCACAGCAAGGTAGAGTCCTGCTAGCTCTGCTGCGGTAGTGCTTGCACGTCCTGGGAGACGGCACAGCTTGCTCTTTTGTAGGGCCGGTGCAACGCAGGCTGCTGTGGATGAGCTAGTCCCCGGTATCACGGATCCATCCACAAGATGTGAAGGCGGTCCCCAAGTCTCTCTTGGAGGAGGGAGGCTGCCGTCTGCTGTGGGGCACATGTTGGGGAACGGTTCTTTGAGACACCTGGCAGCTCCGTCGAGATAGGGCTTGGTGGTTGGTGTGGTGGGCAAAGCTGTACGCCTACATGCCTACACCATGCCGCAGATGGTCAAGCACTCCTGACCCGCCTACGCTCTCGGCCAGCATCACACATGGGACGGCTGTGTGGCCTCTATAAGGAAGTCATAGGGGACACGCCTGCAAACAGTGAGCATATAAAAGGTATTCTTTTTCATAACTAATGCGCATCGTGCAAGTGCTCGAACCTCACTTCATACTACCAAAACTAACAAACACTTTCCAGATGACGCCTTTCTGAATCAAACAAACTCACTGACATCACTTAAAAAATGTTTACCTTTCCTTTTGATAAAAGGTGCTCGCTAGATTTCGCGAGCTGCTTTGTTTCTGCTCTTTCCCGGGATTCGTATCTCCAGAAAGCGTGGCTCACATGCGCATGAAGTCACATGAGCGCTTAAATGCGCGATGTCCTTATTTTTGACATTACGTTCCATCGCTCGATCGTTGACGCAGCGTCCGGTCTAGCCAATATGGCTTCTCCAGCGCGTTAACGGTATTACGTAGTGGCACAGTGGCACAGTTCGTGTATGGTCGGACATGCTTCTCTTAAAAGTCTTTTGGCTGCTGAGCATCATTCCTAGACTGTGTAACTCTCAAAGAGGGTAGAGCAAACGTAGAGGCGGAGCGGTCTGCGTCCGCTTTGACGGACCCATCTGTGTACGCTTGGAGATGATTCTGGTAATTAGTCGTCGAGTGCTCTAGAACGAAGGACTTTGCTGCGCCAGATGAAACAGTGTCTTTTGAATGCAGTCTCAGTAACATCTTCAAATGCCTAGGGTGGCTCTATCGTTTGCCTGTCTCGAGCAGCGCAACCATAAGTCGCGCGCGAAACCTGTGCAGCACTGCATATAAATGTAAATGTATCCTGACAGCTACACGTTGGAGAAGGGCTTTACCGGGGCGATGACTGATTTAGTCGTAACAACCGAGTCAAGCCCGGCTGTACCGTGTGGTCGCATCTTGAGTTGGCGAGGGTGTGGCAATAAATGTCTTACGAAAGCTATGCCTGCACAATATGTGGTACTCTTCACGAACTCGAAGGCTGCCTTGCAACAACTCTGTCGTGGCTTACCACTCAGCTAGTTCCTACGTAAGTCAATGTCATTCGCGAAGGCTTGAATCTGAAGTTTCAGTGGATCACCTGTCACACTGGCATTGCTGGAAACGGCGAAGCTGACACTCTTGCGTACGCAGCACTCTCACATCCTTTTAAGTCAAAGTACCAAAGAGCAATCAAGTCACGAAATCGGATATCCGTGCACACATTCTATAGCTTTAGATTTCGCCGCATGCGTCCTGCGTAACCAGGTGGTTTCGTCGAGAGGAAGCCTCGCCACTACATCGAATAAGGACTGATGCTGGCTATTCAAGACGGAACGTACCGATTCTCCGCTGTGTACTTCATGCAATAGAAGAGGAGACATTGAACACTATCTGCGGTCGTGCCCAATATACCGCGTGGAAAGGGACGCTCTACTTAAGAATTTACAAAAGAAAGGCCTTCCACATGCGTGTATTCAACACGTTGTGTTTTCGGAAGGATCTGCTATAGGGCGCAAAGAAGCTTCACGTATTCTTCTCACATTTCTAAGGAACCCGAACTGTTCGACAGTCACAGTGAAAGAGACGCCCAGGCGGAGCAGTTGCTGGCCTTGATCGATAAGCTGAACCTACCTGTAGCTACGACACACCACGGAGTGCAGGAATGAGTACTTGAAGCATACGTCAACAGCCTACGATATATCTATATCGACACCACACCTACCTTAATTCTTCAGAAGAAGAGGAAAGCAGAAAATACGTATCAAGAAAGGCCGTACCAAGGCTACGTATACGTATACCTATCAAGGCTAGGCTAGAAGACACAATATCTCCGATCCTATTCACTGCACACTTAAAATATTTGTTCAAGCTAATGGACTGGGTAGGATTAGGAGTGAAGATCAACAGCGAATATCTGAGCAACCTGCGGTTTGCAGATGACATTGTTCTGTTCAGTAACGTTGGGGATGAATTACAACAAATGATTGAGGACCTTAGCCGGGAAAATGTAAGAGTATGGTTGAAGATTAATATGCAGAAGGCGAAAGTAATGCTCAATAGTATGGCAAGAAAACAAGAACTCTTGATTGACAGTAAGCCTCTAGAGTTTGTGCAAGAGTATGTTCATCAAGGTGAATTACTCACAGGAGAACCTGAACATGAGAAGTAAATTTATAGATGAATAAGTATTGATTGGAGCACACACGGCAGGTATTACCAAATCATGACTGGCAGCTTACCACTGTCGCTGAAAAGAAAAGTGTAAAATCATTGCATTCTACCGGTGCTAACATATTGGGCAGAAATTAGAGGTTAACAAAGGAGCTTGAGGACAAGTTAAGGACCGTGCAATGAGCGATGGAATGACAAATATTAGACGTAACGTTAAGAGGCAGTATGACGGTGGTGTGGATTAGAAAACAAACGAGAGCACCCGATATTATAGCTGACGTTAAGAGGGAAAAAATGGAGCTGGGCAGGCCATGTAAGGCTCAGGGTTAGAGAATGGATACCAAGGGAAGGGAAGCGCAGTAGGGGACAGCAGATAATTAGGTGGTGCGATGAAATGAGGAAATTTGCTGGCATAACTTGTAATCAGCTAGCGCAAGACAGGGGTAAGTGGAGATTGCTGGGAGAGGCTTTAGTACCGCAACGGACCTAAATACAGGCTGATGATGATGACAAATAGGGAGGTGCTCACGTTCTCATTAGCGCACCTTCTAATCAACTTCTAATTGCAGCTCCGTGCGGAAGAAGTAACTTCTCTATTCCAGATGAAGAAAATATGTAATTAAGTGATGATGTTTTATGTGCCGAAACCACGATCTGATTATGAGGCACGCTATAGTGGTGGACTCCGAATTAATTTTGACCACCTGGGCTTCTTTAACATGCACCTAAATCTAAGTACACAGGTGTTTTTGCATTTCGCCCCCATCGACCTCACGCACACTAGACGTCTTGCATGTGTGCGCTCAAGTGTTTATTTTGGAGTTTCTGAGGCAGGAGCGTGAAGAGGAATGTACGAAAACCGCAGGACGCGATAAAAGAAGTGAACTTTGAGAGCTCTCACTCGACCTCTCGGCTCCTTTCGCACTCTAGCTGGGGCGACAAAAAGATAACACAAAGGGAAATTTTATAACAGTTAGTTGATAGGGCAATGCAGTCAAGCCCTCGCGTGCTCAGGAAGGTCTCGTTACGTTACCAAATTGTGCTTGCCGTTTGTGTGCTGCAAGAGATCCACTGCGCTTTGCGGTGAAGTGGTAGCACGGGATTATAGCGATCGCAGCCAAGAGGCGAAATTCAAAAATTCATACCCTGCTGAGACAATGACTGAAATCGAGCGCCAGTAAGCAAGCCTATCTGACGCACATTGTGTAATATTTTTACGAGGAGTCCCTCATCGCGAACACCGTTGATAAAAGTGGACCAAAAGGAATTTTTTTTTTATACTTGGCATGTTATTTCAGAAAATCCCTACAGTGTATTGGCGCGTAACTAATTTTCATGCAGCTCTGTTACAAAATAGGCAACAATTACAATAAACAAATCAATAGTAGTTTTTCCAGAAAAAATGGTCATTCGGTATACTTTTGTCAGAATTCGAGACCCCTAAGGAATTTTTCTTAACGTAGTTGCCAATGAGCACATTCAGATAATGAATACGAATCTTTGTAGGTTCAGTGGGTGAAGTTGTGAAGCGGTAGGCATTCAATTAACTTTTATATTAGTTTTATTGCAGAATCATGTTTCGCGTACTTGAACAAACTTTGAAAGCACGTCACGTCAAAGGAAAAAATTTATTCAGCAAAAATATTTTGGAAAATCACTCTGAGCAAGTAGTAAATAGCCAATATTTTCTAAGAGCAAAATCTGAGATGGTCGAGCGACACGACATGTCTGGGACACATGGCGTGGCAGCAAGCAGTGACGTGCAGGACACCAATTTACAGCAGCTGAATATGAAATGAAAGTTAACCGACTGACTCATTCATTCATTCATTCATTCATTACCCGCCGTGGTTGTTCAGTGGCTATGGTGTTGGGCTGCTGAGCACGAGGTCGCGGGATCGAATCCCGGTCACGGCGGCCGCATTTCGATGGGGGCGAAATTCGAAAACACCCGTGTACTTAGATTTAGGTGCACGTTAAAGAACCCCAGGTGGTCAAAATTTCCGGAGTCCTCCACTACGGCGTGCCTCATAATCAGAAAGTGGTTTCGCACATAAAACCCCATAATTTATATTCATTCATTCATTCATTCATTCATTCATTCATTCATTCATTCATTCATTCATTCATTCATTCATTCATCAGTTCTGTCGTCCCGACGATTCTCATGGACTATGAGAGACACCGTAGTTTAGGACTCCGGAATAATGTCAAGGAAGTTGTGTTATTTAGCGTGCGCCTCAAGCACAGTGCACGAGAGTCCTAGCTTTTAGTCGTCAGCACTCTCACCGAGCCACGCGGTCGCGATATCTGTCACATCCTGTGACATTTGTCTCTTTGCACTGCACACTTCGGCACAGTCTCAGTCTCTAAAACCCCATCGTCCGGAAACCGGGGCCTTCGGCTGCCCCTTTTGTAGACGATGCTTTATTTGGTCCTACCGAAATTGTACAGAGAGACGACCTCTACTACGCAAGTAAGCACGCCCTTGCAGCAAAGCTTTCGTTGCTTCACGAGATTGCGGATCCAATTCTCGGTCGCTATGACCGCGTTACAGTGGCTTCAGAGTCCGACAACGCTCGTGTACAAAGTAGATGCTAGTTAAAGAGCCGTAGCTGGTCAAAATTAATCCGGCGTCCACCGATGCGGTGTCTCTTACAGCCACGCCATGGTAATTAAAACCCGCCAGTTATTGAACATTTCGAATGTCACTACATCTATGCATGCGTATACCAAAAAATCCAAAACTGCTTTGGCATTAATGGCCCTTAGTTCTGCCGCCAAAAACTGGGGGTAATGACTGCAACCCCTGCGCCTCCTCTCGCATCCCCTCCCTGCTGTTTATTAATGTAATGCTCCTTGTGACGCCCAGTTAAACTGAATATAATACATAAACGCATTTGTATATTAAAGTTCGCATACTTAACCTTGCCCTGTAAAAGTAACTGCAATAAATAAAGAGCTATTACTAGCACACTAGAAGGTTTATTTTAAATTCTACTGAAATAGGAGAAACCGGATCTCATTCTTACAGTGGAACAGGAGAACGTGATACTGGCTAAGCAAAAAATACGATCTTTCGCGTGTCCTCTATCTATATCTACGTCTTTCGCAATACTGTCGAACACGTGTTTGCTAAAAGATGAAATGCACGTGCCAACATCCCTAACGTTTTACTTTTATATCAAATACGGGGTGATCCTTTTTTAAGTTTTATGGAATTTTTAATACTCGCCTGTTGCAGATAACATAATGCTAGTCTTTGATCTGGATCATTCAGAAAGGCGGATAAATTCGCACGGAAAAACTAAACACACTTTAAACTAATTAAAAAATGTACTAATTAAAAATGTACTAATTAACTTCCCAATTTATTACTTTGCAGCACATATTACAATTTACGAATTGTTGCCAGAGCCGCTGAGCTTGCGAGGCATATCCACTTCGAATGAAATTCCAGAATGACACTAGTTTGGCGATATGCGCCATCAAACTCGCCGTAAAAATGCATTGTACTTCCACTTACTTTTTTAGCAAAACGCTCTTTTATGCATTGAAGCACAAAATTAACTGGGACGCCTATCTATTTCGTCCCACATTTTGGGCAATAATATCTCGAAGATGGTGTCGTCTCGGAAATTCATTGCAAGTGGATGCGCCTTGTAAACTCAGCCGCTACAATTCGTAAATGCAATATGTGCCGCCAAGCAATTAATTAGGAAGTTAGTTAGTCAATGCTTGTTCATTAGTTTAACATGTGCTTAGATTTCTCGTGGTACTAATGTACGCCTCCTCGAATAACCCACCTCAACGACAAGAGTTATGCTATGTGCCACTGACAACTTTTAAAAATTCCATAAAACTTAGAAATTATGACACCGTGTACAAATCTTGCCTTTCATTGGCCCAGAACGCGAAAGACGCCTGGATTAACGGGTTAGTCGGAAATGAACGTGGTTGTGTACCGATCTCATTTTTTTCACGGAATTTGGTAAGCAGCCATGGCATCGCAACATCTACGGAGCACCCGATTTATTGCTCACTGGCGAGAGTGGGCCTGCAAGGATGCGTAATTGCAACGCATATCACTTACACCATTAGTGCGTGCTAAAGGCAGGTCCTAAATCCTAAATGCTAAATCAATCCTAAATTCGTGTGGAGCGGCTGCCAGTTAAGGGACGTCGGATAAACCATGGCAAGGATAACGCAATAATTCGTTGCCGATCCCATCACTCCTTTCGCGCTTCGTCAGTGGTCATAGCAGCGCTCGCTCCCGCGTGATCAACGAGATCAGCCGTACGTGAACGGTGGATGATATGAGTAGCATAGACTCGAGCGGAAGGAATCGTTATATTATGCCGACCTTCAAAGAGGTTAGACTTCGTTGAGTAATTAAATTCAATTGGGAGAAAACGTAGAAGCATGTTTCGATGCACCTTTGTTTGGTTCAGCCATTCCTCTATCCAAAGCCTCAGTGCTTTGGATAGGAGAATGAATAAACGAAGCAAAATTGCATCAACTGCCTACCTTCACGTGACGACGAGAAATTAGGCCTGCTACATTTGAAATTCCCGAGTCAAAGAGAATGCCAGCGATCAATAGAAGACCGATTACGGTGTCAAAACAACGATGAACCATTCTGCCAGTTTCTGAGGATTTCGGCTCACGTTTTCCCTAGAAGGTCTGCTGTAGATCGGTTGTTCTATTGAGCTCTCCCAGCACAGTAAGTGAAGTCACGTTGAAACATTTATGCTTGGCGTATATACGTAGTTTTCTCCCGACCAGAATTTTGAGACTGCGATGGAGGTCACAGAAGCGCGTGAACGCTTGACAAAAAAGTTGATAAGAAATTCGGTCCCCGGTTCGAGTCCCGGACCAGGACGAATTTTTCTTCAACTGCGAGGCTTCCTTCTTTTTCGAGGAACCCTTATGGGTTTCCTTTGTAGCAATTGCTACGAACAGGTGGATGTCTGATTTTCCCTTTATTTATTACACATTTAGTAACCCTGCTCAGGGAGAAATTGAGAAAGTGGACTAAATGATGACAAGAAGGAGAGCAGAAGCATTCACAGTGTGCATGCACACACATTCAAAATCATTCATCGTTCAGTCAGTCACAAGCGGTCATAAAGACTAGTCGATCTTAAGATACGCAGCAGCGCTTTTGTGGCTTTGTACATCGTACGCGCACTGAGTCATGGTCCCAGGACCTTCTGCTCTTTGAAAGGCCTGCTATCTACTTTCCCTAAAGTGGTCCGAGGGGCAAGCCTCCGCTCTTTCTATGACGGCTATCAAGCCTCCCGTATGCTTGCGTGGTTCCGGGTGGGGTGCCGACCTGTCCCTCACTTTAAGCCATCTGTGGAAAGGCAAGTTGTGTGACGCTACACAACAGCTGCTTATCGGAAGAGAGGTGCGGAAGAAACGAAAAAAGAAGATGGCGCCAACGGTTGTCTGCAAGAGGCTACAGCTAAGAGGGTTTACTTCGTTCCATAGTTTAGTGTGACGGCTCGCTATACTTTACAAACAAAATGCACCTTGTTTTAGCTCTACTTCTTGTCTCAAATTTATTGTAATTGCTTTCTATCTGCAGGTAAATTAATTTTCGGATAAACGTTGATGGTGCTGCGCTCTGTAAACTGCCGTTTCCGAGCGTTTCCTGCAACCTTTGCGCGCCCCGAATACTTCCATCTGTTCTAGAATCAAGAGGAGAGCTGTTGTGTTCCGAACGTCACAGTCGCGCTCTGCGCAGCTGCGCAATATCTTTTTTTTTCCTTCCCCACTACCACTGCCCTCTCTGCCAATGGAATGAAAGCAACCGCAAACACCGATTAAAAAAAAATTGTTCATGCTCGAGCTATGTGCGCCTGCTTGTTGCTCCGGCCCGTGTGCAGTGGGTATGCAAGCATAGCACTGTAGCGTGTCTTCAGATTTTATTTCGCTCTCTCTCTTTCTACAGTATCTGTCCCTCAGGTTGGCTAGCCCCCTCGGGGAATAACTAAGCTGAACCATTTTGTAACAGTGCAGATGCAGGTTCCAACTTGGGGCTCCTTCAGAGGCTAGGATAATGAACCATGCTATTCCAATATATAGTTGTACAGTTTATTGTGCCTACACAGTTTTACATTTACAACATGAACAGAGTGATCGCGCACGGACATTTTGCCCACGTGAGCTTTCAGCTGTAAGGGTAAATACTGGGCGTGGCGTAGACCTATTAGAATTGGGTTTTGACTGCGTAGAGGCTGGTAACGGCACTTGCATACAGTTCCTGTTGCTTCTTGTATCTACATGTTTTTATATACTGACACACACACACACACACACACACACACACACACACACACACACACACACACACACACACACACACACACACACACACACACACACACACACACACACACACACACACACACACACACACGCACACACACACACACACACACACATGCACACGCACACACACAAACACACACACAAACACACACACACACACACACACACACACACATATATATATATATATGATTGCGTGATTGAGCGTGTGTATGGAAAAGACGCACCTTGTTTTCTTAAGAGACGACTAAAGGATTCGCATGCCCGAGTTTACGACAATGTATGCAGGTGAAACCTTTTAAGAACAATGTAAGAACGCTGCGGGCATAAAGATATGAATTTCCAGTTTTTTTTTTTTTATTTCCGTCTCGGTATGATTTGTCCATTCCTGCCGAACCAAGTAACTTCGCATGACCAAAATCGGAAAGACCGCGTCGCGGGGGGGGGGGGGGGGAGGGGTGGACGACGTCCAGGCGACGCAAACTATGTCGAGCCCACTCAAGCTCCCGTTCGACGCTTTCCTCGAACTTCCAACGCGTGTTTAATTTGAAATCCCTGAAATTAATTAATGAAGCGCCATGCTAGCGCCGGAATAAACGCCCTCATTTCGATTAACGCTTTTCATCTGGCTGCCGCGCGCGCGAGCGCTATCTCGCGTAAAATTTTGTGCCAGGCCCGAAGCCACACGCATACGAGCACACACACATATAGGCAGCGGAGGCCCGTATGTTTCCGCGTGGACTCTGTGCGGACTAGCACAATTAATTCGCCGTTTTCGATCACGGCACGGCCGACTTGTTTCAAGCGCGCAGTCGTCCGTTTCCCCGACTGACCAAGTAATGGCGAGCAGCTGCTTTCGCGCACAAAAGCAACAACTGCAGCGCAAATTCCCTCGAGGGGATGGAGAGAGAGCTTCGCATGCCTCGTATGCACCATCGCTGGCGCATCCACGCGTGCGCGCGCACGAGCAGCCGGCCGCTGCGGAGCAAAAGCGCTGCGAAGATAGCGCGATCGGCACATGCGTGCGCTCAGTTTACCGGGGCGGTATAGCGCGTCCGCCGCGTGATCGCCACTCGTCCGCGGCAAAGCACATTTATTAGGGCCAACTAATTTTCGCGCTGGCCATTTTCGGGAGGGAGACCGCGCAGGCGATATTGCGCGCCCTCCGGAAGTGCGCGCAGGGTTCCGCGGAAGCTGACGGATGCCAGCTCGGGGTGATCCGCGCGCGGTAGCGCCCCCCCCCCCCCCCCCTTCACCGTCGACGCCTAATGGCTTATCTATGCGCCGGCCCCTGGATCAGGCCGGCTAATGAGGGGGCTGTTATACGCCGCCGGTCGGACATCCCAGTAGCGCCCCGATGGATGGTGCACGTCACTGGAGCGTCAGGGCTATCTTTAGGCGTTCGTGTTCTTTGCTTCCGTACCTCACACTTTGCGCGCTGTACTGAAGCCTTATACGCTCGCGATAGGGAGCTTAAAGAACCATATCCGGTGGCGGCGATGCTGAGGAAGCTGCCAAAATTTCTCTTGCTCGTATTTTTGCTGAATCTATTTCACTCATGTATGCGAGGCTCTGTATTTGATGCGGTGCAGTGGAGCATGAGTGAAAGTACTCCTTGAGTAAAAGTTAAAAGAGTGATAAGACAATAAAGAGGCGAGACAGCGCAGAGTGAAGTTTCGTTAACTAAACATATTCAAGTTGAAGGGTGGTGCCGACGATGACAGGACCATTCATTCTGAGCGGCACATATGAGTATACTCACCTCTCGCAGCGTTTTTTTTTTTTGAGCCTGTTTATTTGACAACTACACCAGTTTATTTAGACTTTTGTAGTCATTTGTAGTAATTTTAGTCTCTGCCTTCATTCAAAAAAGTTATCTTTCTCTTGTAGTCATTTATTCGGAGCAGCAGCCCATTTGTATAGGACGCAGTGCATATCTGCGACCTAAGTACACGCTCGGGCCTTTATCAAAAATTAAAGTACGCAGCTCTCCACGAACGCTTGGCGAAGCAGGTACAGGGTTCAGCGTCACACAGCAGTATCCAGACAGCTTCATGGTAAAACAATGGATGCCCTGTTTGATGGTTTACCGGGCGGTAACACGTTTAAAGTCGGTGGAAACGCTTTCTGTTCAACGGTTCGCTGTGCTTCTACTTCGGCCCCTTTGCTTTTAAATTCGAGTTCTTCTGGGATATGTCGAGATCGTGCTTATTGTCACTCCACACTAGATGGGCTTATTCCCTTTTCTATCTTTCGCATGGTTGTACCTTTGCTAGAATGCAATCAATATGATCACACTACCCCTGAGATAAACGATATCATGTTGCGCCGAAATGTCTAGTATCTCCTTCCAATTTTGCTTCCTCCACTGGGTAGGCTGTGAGCACTGGCGCCGCTACTACAAATGGTGCATTCGACTGGTTTACACCACGCTCTTACTCGGTTTGCCTTCGCGAGATTGGAGCAGGAGAAACCCTGCCCCGGTCGAACGTGCTAGGTGCTCCAGGAGCAATAGGAGTAGTCACGTGATGGGGATTCTGTCGGATCTAGGCCGCACTCCCAGCTCGTAAGTTATAGCACCCCCGAGTGCTCGGAGCTGGAACGCGGAGCTCAGAATGAACTAAGCGAGTGTGTTCCGAGCACTCGCTTTCGACCAGCCATGTAAACTGCTCCACAAGAGTGCTCGATCTAGACCACTCGTAAGCGACTAGTCGAACGTACCATAAGGGATCTTCCGAAAAAGCTGCCTATAATAACATTCACTACGCAACCTAATTGTTTCTCTTCTGTAAGCATGGTAAAACATTTCTAAAATCGAGGGACACGCGACCCGATGCTACACATGATCCGATCATTCAGCGACCTGCATGTACCATGCCTTATTCTTGCAAGTAAATCTCGTTTTCCAGTGACAGCCGCGAATACACCTGCTTCATGCACAATCGCTGCTTATCGCAAATGGTTGTTAAGAACGGCCAGCTGCAGTACAAGTTTTGCCAACCAGTTGCGACTGTGGAGGCAACATTCCGGGAGCGTCGCCGCACACCTCTAGCCACGGCGTGACTAAGTCGACTGTGTGTGAACAACCAATGCCTCCTTTACTAGATGCCTGCCGCGTCGCTAGTCTTCCCATTGAAGCGGAGGTTCCCGTAGTTCAGGGTAGTCGCAGAGAGACGGCGCTCGCAGCCGACCCACTTCCTGTTGCGTAGGAAATGACGATTACTAGGTTGGCGCGCGCTCGACCAATCGCTTGACGAGAGATTGTGGGTCCTGCCTCCGGGATCGCAACAGACGCCGCTAAAATCTCGGAGGCTGGCCTACATGATTTACGTTTCCAGCGGCCACCGCAGCTAGCGCTCGCAGCCGACCCGGGTTAGAGTTACTGTATATGCTACCGCAGGTAGCATATAGCATATACAGTAACTCTAACCCGGGTTAACCCGGGTGGGGAAGAGTAAAGAGGAGAGGGGCAGGAACCAGCTTCTCGGGTCACGCGGCAGGCATCTAGTAAAGGAGGCATTGGAACAACAATACGTGCGTCCTCAACTCTCCGTCGCTGGAGCCGAGTTTGACGAAGTCGCCATTGGGCCAATGTAGCGTTGAAGGAACTTCTCACAGAGGCCTGGAGTGCGGACTGGAGTCCAAAGCAGGACTTGGTCTCCAGGGTGAAAACGTACGTCACGGCGTTTGTTGTCGCAGTGACGTTTGCGCTCAGCTTGGGTAACTTCTGTGCTTTCCCGGGCGATTTGACGGCAATGTGCAATTCGGGCAGCAAAATCTTCTGGAAGCGACGCGTTAGGCGAAGAAGGTGCTAAAAAGAATTCTCTGTCGAATATGGTGGAAGGAGATCGTCCATATACAAGGAAGAAATCGCTGTAGCCGGTAGTCCGTTGAATAGCAGTATTATATGCGAATGTCACAAAAGGAAGAATTTTATCCCAGTCAGTGTGGTCAGAACGGATGTACATGGAAATCATGTTAGACAGCGTACGGTGGAAGCGCTCAGTAAGGCTATTGGTTTGCGGATGATAAGTAGAAGTAGATTTGTGGACGGTATTAGCGGATCGAAGAACTTCCTCGAGAACTTGGGAAATGAACGCCTTGCCATGGTCACTGAGAAGAACGCGAGGAGCCCAGTGGCGCGAGACGATGGAGCGCAAGAAAAAGTCGGCGACCTCAGAACAGTGGGTGGGTGGTCGGAACAGTGGGTGGACGAGCGTTCCCGTACCCGTTCCATCGGAATTAGGTACAAGAGAAAGAAGCAAGGAAAGGCAGGGAGGTTGACCAGACGCATATCTGGTTTGCTACCCCACACTGGGTAATGGGATAAAGGGGTGCAAAAAGAGAAAGAATGGGAGAGAGCACTAGTTCATTAGCGACAAGTTGGCATTGGCAGTCAAAAGTTGATCATTAAAAATAATTAGCAAATATTAGTCAATCAGACTACTACGTGATCCGACAGGGAGATTTATTTCGTCCACCCTTGCTGTGGATGTTGTTCTGAAAAAATTTTTTTATTCTATGTCAAATCCCTTATTTTTAATCATTAGCGACAGTAGTTACTGAAGCATTCGTCATATTATGGCAAGCAGAAGAGGACAGGCATGAGGAAAATGGAAGGCGACAGAAAGTGGATGCGTGAACACGCAGTTTGAACGTGACTGTCTACAGGAACTGCAGCTGCGCCCTAGCTGCTTTCTAGTACATCGATGACACTCGGAGCGACGGCTCCAAAGTCGTTTGTCCTGGGGACGGCATGTAGTTTGATTGCCTTAAACTACCATGTAAGGGAAGTCGTTCGTCTTCAATGAAAGCGCAGTAACAGATGACGCATTTTTAAAGCACTTTAGAAATAAATGAAGTATGTGTAATGGTTAGGAAGGCATGTTTTCTAGCGGTCATGCAAACTTTTCTGAAAAAGTTGACACAGACGTGACGATGTTTTAGCACAAAAGACAAGCTTCGCGGACGACCTCTCACAAGCGATATGCGTAATTATGACTACAATGCTTAATAATATTCGTCACAATTTTAAAACAAAGGACAGCCTACAAGTAGCATTTCGGACGGCATCAAACCTCGGTTCTGGAGGCATCTTACACACCACAGAGCCATATTCCTCAAAGTATTGGGGCTTTCATGAACTAAACTCGCTGACTTCGTCTACCAGAAAGGCGGAGCGAGCCAAAAAAGTTATACCAATGCTTGACTGAACTCGACTAAACCCAAACCTTTGGACATTAACAAAAAAACCGAGGTGAATAAAATCAATCCGGAGCCCTCCACTACGGCGTTTTTCATAGCCCTAGTCTGGCTTTAGGACGTTAAACTCCAGGAATCTATAAACCCAAACCATCATGCTACTTTCGTCCGCAGACCGTAATATGCGAGACAATTACTCGCAATTAAGCGCTCCGACAGCATTCGAACGTTTTTCAGTTACGACTTTTCACGTCAAATTGTTCATTTGATTGAGTAACTGAACCATAGTCGCTGAGCCAACGAGGGCGGCTCAAACCATCCGACAGAGGCAGAGCCGCTGGTTTGAGGAGGTTCTCCTACAGCAGCGTGCATGTCGCACAGAAACTGTGCATGTGGTCAGAAGGAAGCCATAAAATGACATGCAGTGAATATTCTACCAAACACATCTACTCAGTACCATATACCACTTTAGTATGGCCAACAGCTTCTCGACAATTTCGTTGCTTTACGCATCGGGATGGTACGTTCTTGGAGGGGGGATTACGATACATGGCAGAAACCATTTTTAAACAACGCGTGCAGGTTCGCGCATCCTCCGAGAAGAGAACGGCTTATTGGTAAAAAAAAAAAAAGACGAAGACATAACGGTACGTTAATTTGCCGCACCCATTCGCATCGCATGTGACTGTTGTCTGGGAATACTCGAAGAAGGTGGCGGTGGTAAACATTTATTACTTGAGCCTTATTTACAACGCTACTTGTGAGGGGGCTCTGGAGTGCGTAGGGTGGCCGGCAGTGCGTGGCCCTCGGTGACCCTCAGAGCCCAGTGCACCAGCCGTGTTTGGTCGGCTGGGTTGGAGCTAGACACAGCGGTCTCCCATCCCTCGACGTCGGTGAGTTGCCAATCAGAGGGTGGCTGGAGCTCAGGGCATATGAACATTATGTGATAGAAGTTGGCTCTAGGCGCGCCGCATTCCTGTCGATATAGAAGAGGTGACGCGCCGCTCGAGAGAAAAAGAGAAGGCATTCTCGATCTCCTGTTTAGAACGCGGCAGTCTTGTTTATTTACTCCTCGGGCACAAGTTAGCCCAGCATAAATAGTTGTATCTGAACTCCTTGAACCGTTCGTTTCTATATGCATGCAGATGCGAACGTCTCCAGGAGCTTGTCAAGGTATTCCGCTCAGTTTGAAGCCAATGTTGATACCCGGCCACTCTTTCAGTATGAACTTAGCACATGAGGAAGGTTTCTTACCCAACGCTCCTCTCTTTCTTTAGTTCCTTCATGTTTCGCTGTTGCTAGCCCACTTTGAGATTTGGTTGAAGATGCGAGGCTGCACAGCGGCGGCGCCTATTTCCATCGTTGGGACAGCCTATAATGCACAAACAAGTAAAACGTTCGCAAATATTTTCTGTGTTGGATAAATCTACCAACGACGAATGCGCGCTGCGTCATATACTTGGTCAATGAGTGCAGCGCAAATATTTGCGTTGTGAGAGGCAAAGAATTCGGCAGCACTCGAACAAGTGAATTCCGTGTAGTCTCGAAAGAGAGACAGAAGCACCACTACAAAGCGCTTGTTTGGTGGGGCGTTTTGAAATTTTTTTTCCTTCCTAACAGGCGCACGAAAAAGACGCGTTCACTGTCGCAGGCGTTGGAGCACTTGATCCCATACAAAGAAGCCTTGTTTGCGTTTCCTCTAGCCAAGCAGTGTCTGCATGGGACATCGATGGTTGCAAGAGGAGCAATGCGTACGAGCGCGTCAGCACAAGATTATCCCACTTATTTTTTCCTGTCTAACTCATCCACGGGCTTTCAAGAGCAGCCGTATTCAGATGACAGCTTCACCGAGGCGTATACCGATCTTTTTAAGGGAAGACGTCCAATACGAGAAAGCGCCAATATACGCATTACGTGTCCGTGTCTGGCCCAGCGAAACCATTCAATGCATTGAGAACCCCTTTGACGCGAAGTTCCACTTTTCTCTGTTTCTTTTTTTCTCCCCTAGGACGAGACCACTTTGTGTCCACATACGATGAGAAGTATTTCAAATTGGAGGCGCCGTCGTGGACCCTAAGCACACGCTTCGTTTATCTTATTTGCAAAGCTCTCTGGATTCGCGATGAAACTTTGTAAATGGTTCAAGCGCGAATCACGTTGACGTTGGCCGAGCTCTCGAGCTGCTTCCCAGAATTGAATGTGTTCTTCTCACTTGGGGAATTGGACGCTGCTCTGGACACATGCAGGCGCTCATCGTCGCCAGGACCAGACGGCATCACCTACGCTACCTAATGCGACCTAGGTGAAGATAGCCGAATTAGACTTCTGGAATGTTATAACCAGTCATGGAATGATGGCGTCGTTCCTGAGCGGTGGAAGTCCAGCCGCTTGATACCACTCCTGAAGCCTGGAAAGTCGCCACTTGACCTAGCGTCTTTGCGGGTTGAAGCGAGAGCACTCACAAAGAAGGTGCGCGATTGTTTCATTGCACCCGCAGAAGTCACAAAGTGGGTTGTCGGACATTCCGATAAGAAAGGAGTACGCATTTGAAAATGCTACTCCAAGCCACAGACGAACTAGAAGGGTACAGTCGCGTCGTGGAAGTTCGGGCGGAATACGGAGTTGTAAAGTAGGGTCCAGGGTATGAAGTCGTGCACTTGTGAAATCGGATGAATTCCACTGAGCTAATGTCAGGTCGTTTGCCAGTACGGCAAGTTTTTTCGCAGTCCTCTCAGCCACCCTAGACAAACTGGACAAGCGCCCACTGTCAGAAAACAAGATCCTTGGACACTGGCCTACGCGAACATCAGCGCGATCGGCTATGAAGGCGCTGCTGCGGTATTTAAAAGACACTGGACTTTCTGACAGATTGTGATTTCACTGTGACTCAGGATTGTACGGTGCACTGCATCACAGTAGGAACGCCTTTGCGGGCTGCGTGACAGTGCCCACAGAAACAGTTTGTGTGTACGTGCGTGTGTGTGTAGTTTCCTTTTTTTTTTAATCCTCCTCCCTCTCACCTATCGCTTCCCCTTTCCCCTCCCCCAGTACAGGGTAGCCAACCGGAGATAATCTCTGGTTAACCTCCCTGTCTTTCCTTTGCCTTTCTCTCTCTCTCTCTCTCTTGACCTAGCGTCCTACCGACCCATTGCGCTGTCCAGCTGTGTCGGGAAGGTCATGGAAAGAATGATTCTTACCCGCCTAGAGTGGTGTCTTGAGCGCCACAACGTATACCCCGAGGTCGTGGCTGAGTTTAGAAGAGGCTGTTTTTCTATTGACAACGTCATCGACCTCGTCACGTCTGTACAACAAGAAAAACACCACAAGCGTATATCGGTTGCACTACTCGTCGATGTGAAAAGCGCCTATGATAATGTAACGCATGAAGCCATCCTTGATATCCTGGAAAATAATGGAATTGGTGGACGGATGTTTCGGTGGATTCGGAGCTATCTATTCAAAAGATCCTTCTTTGTGCACAGTGCAGATGGCCGAACCGCTGACCATTACACTTGCCGTGGCGTCCCTCAGGGTGGGGTTCTTAGCCCCACTTTGTTCAACCTTGCAATCCTTGGACTGCCGACGTTCTACCACATACAGTAAACCTTTTCGTATATGCTGACGACATATGCATATGGGCCTCGGCAGTTACACGTCTCCAGGTGCATGCACGGCTCCAAAAAGCAGTGACCCTAACATCATCGTACCTGCGTGCTCAAGGCCTCAGCATTTCGACCGAGAAGTGCGCCTTAGTCGCTTTTACCCGCAAGCCTATGACCTGGTACCCCATTTCTATTGACCACCAACCAATTTCCTAGGCAAAAGCTCACCGATTCCTAGGCGTTGTTATCGACAGAGACCTTTCATGGAGCCCCCACATCTCATACTTGAAGAAGAGGCTTACTTCTATCTCCCATATACTAAGGTTTCTTGCCGGTACAATGTGGGGCTCATCCGTGGCATTTATGCTTCAAATATACAGGACGCTCTTCCTAGGATATTTGCGATATAGCACACCAGTGCTGTCCAATGCTAACAAAACTTACATTCATGTCCTACAGAGCATTCAAGGCCAAGCCCTTCGAACATGTCTGGGGCTACCTCGAAATGCTTCAACCGTGGCAACAATTGTCACCGCGAGAGACCACCCACTAATGACCTATATAACTATCGGTGCACTGTTCGCCATATATCCAGAGTCCCTGACCACCATCTCGCTCGCTTGTCTGAGAAAAGACCCGACGCAGCGTTCTCCAGATCAATTGCGGCTAACAGGCACTCTTTGTCTTTGGGGCACTCACCCGCAACGAGAACGCCATCCACTATGTGGTGCTTGAAAAAGCCTCCTGTGTACCTTGCTGTTCCAGGAATAGTGAAGAAAGCTAGCCTGACCACCGCGGCTCTCAAGCAGATCATATTGGAACTTTTTCATTGTTCATACGCTAACCGAATCCATATTTACACGGATGGTTCCGTCTCGGAAAATTCTACGGGCGCCATTGTTCTACCATCTCAATCGGTCGTCATCAAGTTCAAGACTTCACACGTAACGACATCTACAGGTTACGAACTGGCCGCTCTTCGCGCTGCTGTCGAATACGTTGAAAAAGAACCGCCGAACAAATGGGCAATATTTTGTGATTCGAAAGCAGCCCTCCAGAGCTTGTGAAGTTTACGACGTGGCAATTATGAACAGCTGGTGTCACAAATTAACGAAACCTGCCAATGCGCTTCTGAACGAGGACATGATATCATATTTCAGTGGCTGCCGGGACATTGTGGCGTCGTTGGTAATGACCTCGCCGATGTCGCTGCCCGACGTGCCCAGGCTGGCGCACCGACACTCCTTATACATTTATCGAGAGTCGACGCTGCAAGAGAGCTTCGCAGACTCGCTCGTACCATCACGTTAAGTTACTGGCATACACCACAGAACTCTAAGTGTCGTTTACACAGCCTCGACCCATCAATGAATCTTAAATTACCAGCGAACCTTTCACGACGTGACGCAACACTGCTGTGTCGGCTGTGGGTAGGAGTAGCATTCACTAACTCCAACAGCTATCGTATTGGAATGGCGGATTCACCAATGTGCGCTAAGTGCAAGTGTGAAGAGACCACCAGTCATCTTCTGTACCCCTGTTCTCGGTTCGATAATCAACGTGAGACCCTACAGTGTGCCTTGAATAGACTGGATGACAGGCCATTTACGGAAGCGAAAATCTTGGAAGCCTGGCCTCACAGTTCACTAGCCCAGAAAGCAGTTCGAGCGCTTTTTCACTACCTGAAGGCAACATACTTGAGTGCCCGACCATAGACATCCTACACCTAAGTTTTATATATCTCTCTCTCTTTCACTCCCAATTCCCCTCCCCACGTGTAAGGTAGTAAACTAGATTCAATCTGGTTAACCTCCCTGCCTTTCCTTGTTCCCTTCTTTCTCTCTCTCTTTCTCTACCCTTATAATTGGCATATGAAGCGAAGAGGCGATCACTTGAGCGAGGTTTGTGTTACCAGCCCTATCGGCTGCTTCTCATTCAAAGACGCGAGCAATACCCGGCGGGAAGATTCAGAGGAACCGGGCACTTTGCCCTGAGCGGGCCCCCGTTCCAAAGGACACGGAAGGGACGCGGGTTGCCCTCACCTCTCGTGACGCCCATGCCCTGCGCTGTCGCAGGCGTGCTCTGCCATTAGAAACGCGGCGACCGGCCGTCGCACAACGCCGGGGCGGGCTCTTGTGCGTGCAACCTTGAATTCCCGCAGCTCCGCGTTCATCTTCCTCGACTTTTCTCGTCCCCTTCCTACCAAGCTGGGACACAAATTGACGCAGCGTTGGGCCTCGTGTCACGATGATAGCCAGCAATGGCACCTCTTTCGCAACAACCGACCACGCCGAACTGGTGGGCCACCTGTGCGGCTTCGGTACCCTACGTGATGCAATAAAGATTGTACAGGTTGCGAAAGCGACGAAATGTAACGGGCGCGATAGTCGTGCTGGGGAAGCACAAGGAGCATGGAGCCGTGGCTCCCGTCTTAATGCAGGTGTCTATTCGCAGTCGCGTGTGACAGCGAGGTCTACTATGATACGCATGACGCAGCGCGTTCTCTCGTCACTTGGCAGAGCTTCCGACTTACGCCTCACTAAAGCCCCTACATCCACGCGCCACCGCCGACCAAGCTAAGTACCGCCAACCTACCCTCCTCCTCCACGCTCCTCTCCCACTCACCCCATCAGCTTCCGGCGTCAAGCGGAACTTACGTAGCTTCAGCTTCCTGTTCCGAGTGGAAGTGACGCTATGTTTTTAGCGTTGTTTATTTTCGCATCTACGGAGAGGCTTTAATTACACCAGCTGCGGTTAAAACAGTTAATGCGATTCCATCCAAGAACCACCGCCAATTGTAATCGGCGATCTGGTCGTGTTCGCTGCTTCGCGTCAACCTGCGACGGGTTGTGCCTCGAGAGACAACGTACAGTGGAATGCAGTGCCTGGGTGCTTGGAGACCGCTCCCGTTTTTCGTGCATTTGGAAAATAGCGACCGCAAACTACTACTTCAGCGGAATACAACAGCTTGTCCCCTTTGAATTCTTCTTGTTTTGAAGCATACATCCCCTTCAGCCAGCACGTACGGAGGGACTTTAGTGATGGAGTTCGCGACGCCAATTTGTACGGCAGACGCATAGAGTTTATGCTGTTGATTCTGAGGTTGAACTTGTCTCGTACGGCAGATCGAAGGTAACGAACGTCTCAAGTGCGTGCACTGCGTGAAGAACTGCGATGACGTGAAGCTATGAAATATAACAAGTTCAAATTTGCGTGGAAGGCATACAGTGACATGGTGAAAGCAAGTGTGCTTTTCTTGTGCGATATGCGCGGAGGTGTGCAGTGAATTGGTGCGTGCGCGCGTGTTGTAACGCGTGCAAAGGTGTACGGCGAATAGTGTTAGTGTTGTGACGCGAGCAGATGTGTACGGCGAATTGTGTTCGTGTGTTGTGCCCCAGCCCATGGCTCTCCGCACTTTGTCAGAGAAAGGGGACGAGAGGCAAAGCGTGCGGGCGCAGCGTACGCAAACAAGCACGTAGATGCACACGGATGACGCTTGGTGGAATGGCTAGAGCGAGCTACTTAAATTAGCACCGGTTGCTAAGCACGGGCGTCTCACCATCGTCTGCAATCACAGTGGAAATTCTCGCAGCGCAACTCCGGGAAGCGTAAACGCCGGAACCGGAAATCTTAAAACCGGACATGCCGGAACCGGAAACGCCGGAAGCGGAAATGCCGGAACCGGATTTGGTGTGAGGGGAAAAGGCGGTTGGCGGTACTTAAGAGAGCGGCGGTGGCGCGCGGATGGAGGGGCTTTACGCCTCACGAGAGAAAACGAAAATTGGTCCTTCCTGGGGGCTGCTCCCCCAAGGATTTGCGCAAGGGTGACCTTTAGCTCCACTGATGGATTGGCTCGCGCAATGCTATGCTCCGTGCGGGTTGCACGAAAATTGCTGGCTTCATAAATATTGTGTAGGCGCAGAAAGGAAACGCTTAGGCTATGATTTACGTGAATACATTTGATTCGTTGTAATAAAGAAGGACTGAAATTACGACACTAATTACTAATGATTGCACACAAGGTTTGTTTTACCTACCAAATCATCGCTAATTCGTCGTTGCCGTCTTTATGATCAGACCAATGCTCGACCTTCAATGCATCGGGTGTTTCCGCTTTCAGAATGACACAGCCAGTGGCAGCTAAGTATTTGAAGCCGGCACATGACTTATTGTAAAGCTAAACTGTTCATTCAAAAGTAGAAAATTAGAGCACGAAGACAACGCAGGCGAATGTGTGACCATAATGTCAGCAGCATTAATCAGAACGCCTGCTAATATGCGAATGCGAGTGCGAAATATTTAACACACTAAGTATGTATAAAACTTTCTCTCTATTTCTTGACTTTTGAAAAGTTAGATGAAACGTTTTATGTTTTATGTCCTTAAGGTGGCCACACCCTTCAATATTTTCGGTGCAGTTTCTGTAAAATGCTGACCACTTGAGAAGGCAATGTGATTTGTCTCGACTTAATTCTAAAGCAAGTGTAACGCTATAAGTGCGCGACATAATCATTGATTAGGTGTAACGTTATAGGTGGAGAAACGTGTTCCTTCGTTTTTGCCCCTCCCCCATTTTTCTTTCTTTTTTTTGAAGCTGAGAAATTTTGTTACAATTTGTACTGTTGGACTTCTTACATTTCTATGGCGGCTCTTATCATATTCAACTGCAGAAGAAGCAACGAAGCTACATCTCACCATCTATAGACTACGTGTGAGTTTCAGGTTCTGCATCAACAATAAATTTATGCTGACCATATTATCACGTAGTTGTTACAGTGCGCAGCCGGGTAGAGTCAAGAATGCTAATAAAAATAAACTGCGAGCGGCTGAATAGGCAGGCTTGTTCCCTCAAAGACAGTGAAGAACATTGAAGGCGGCGGCGGCAGCAAGCACGGTTGGTGGTCGTCGAATCGAACCCCACCGCTTTAGAATGTCCGCTATTTATACCTACCAACCCCCATCATACTTCTTAAACAAAATCCAGTAGGGCCCGCAATTACCTACGACTGCGCCTACAAACTGATACGATAGGGGCGTCTTTCTGGAAAGAACGACGATATTCACTAGCCCTACGAAGTCGGGCGGTGGGATCTCGTGCGATCAAAGGAGACGTGATAACACAGCTGCGAAGCGAAAGCGAATGATCTAGACTGGGAATGAAACTCGGCGTGGCAATATTGCCACAACCTGTTACTCTCTTGTTCGCCCTTCTAAGGAAATCAAACGTCGATTAGTGAAATATAAGTGCCGTCTCGAGATGAAAAGTTGAATACCTGATCAAGCGAGGGCTTGACGCACAAAACCGCTATATTGTATATATACGGCTTTGTCGATCCAGCCCTGCGAAATGGTCTAATTTCCAACGCGCTTACCAATTCTTAAATGCTCTTATGCCCAAACGCCATTGGTAATTGAGCCCCTGGATTATTTATGATGGTCGCATGTGGGGTCAACGGCTCTGAAAGAGCAGATGCTGTATGCTTGACTCATGGTGCTGCAAAAGACAGATATTGTTACCGTTGCACCGTAATCCGCTTTTCCAGCTTTTCCTCGTGAGATATTCATGATACTAATAGTGGACTGGAAGGAAAACAATGCGCGTTAACTTTGGCTGTATTTATTGTTCAATATTAGAACCGCCGATCGTCTGCTCAACAGATTATACGCAGGCCGGGAGGCTCGCACGAGCGCGCGCAAATACGCTGAGGTAATTAGGATTTGACGTTGGCACTCTGAATTAGCTGAGCCATCACGGAGAAAGTACTAGAACGTCGTATGATTACTTGAAATTTTCCGTTTCAGAACGATCGTGTTGAGGCAGCCTAGAAAAGAAGGTTCGTACGAACACCCATTTCAGCGAGACACCGCGTGCAGGACTGAAAGCTTTATGTTGTAACGTCTGGCCTGTAGCAGCGCTGGCACTCTCGGTATACGACATTTTGAAAACGCGGGGGCGTTTACTCAAGTTGTGCGGCCCCGTCTGGCACAAGCATTAATCACTTAAGCGCATAGCGGGACTTCATTAGCGTGGCTCATCGTGTAGCTGCGCGTCACAGGTCTTTACGACGGCAACAGCTGCCTCCGATGTGCATGACGCTCAGTTACGCAGCCTTTTAATGAGGAGCTACCTCCACGAAGCCCCGAAAACGTTGCTTTCAGGGAAATGATGCTTAGAACTTAAAAAAAACAACAAAAAAGGCTAAATGGACTTGAGAGCTTTTCATGTCGGCTCGCTAAGCCAAATGCGCATCGCGTAAAAGTGCCCAGGCAAACGTACATCGGAACGGCATCGACTCCAGACAGTTTGTATCAGCGCGCCGGCGGACTCATTTAGGGCTAGATGTTCACTTTGAACATTTGATTGAATTTGTGCCCACAATTTTTGTAGGAATTTTGCGACACAGGACAACGGGTTTAGGGATAGCCCACGTTACAATTTCTATAGTGTTTGATTACTTGACGTTGTAGCGCCTTGTTCTTACCAGTTCCGCAGGTGCTTTCCGTACGACACTTAGTCTAAACACCTATACCGTGGATAACCTCTTACCTGCCGCGAAAAAATCCTAAACACGAATGGTGTAACCGAGCATATAAAACAAAGTTTAGGCAAATGGCCGTCGAATGTGGCGGGGTTGTCTGCGGAAACGGACAGGAGTCATCACATTTGGCAAAGAGAAATGAACAATTCCAATTTTGCGTTCTGGATGGCGTCACTCAGTAAAGATGTATCTACAGAACAGCTTTATTTCGAAGCGGCGAAGTCTGCCTCGGACAGCGTTAGTTCCGTGGTAGGTGCTATCGTTTAAGAGGGAGAGGTAAGAGTGTTGGCAGGCCATGTAAGGCGCGTGCATATAGAGCAGATAGTCAGTGATGGATAAAAGTTACAGAATGTGCGCCAAGGGAAGGCGGGCGCAGTCTATAGGACGGCAGAGAACTTGGTGGCGTGGTGAGATGAGGAAATTTCAAGGAATAGAATAGAGACACCGCGCAGGACAGAGGAGTTAGGCTGCTGTTGCTGCTGCTGATGATGGTGATGTGTTATCGTTAGGACATGACTCCCTTCCTTACTTGGCAGGAACGTGTGTCTAAATGTTCTTATCGTTCGGCTAATGCGAACGAAAAATTTGCTCACGCTGATCTATCTAACGTTGCGCGAGATAAAAGAGCAAATGAACATTCCTATGCCCAGTGTGCTCTCTGTACTTCTCCTGCCAAGTGAGCTTATCTTCACTCATATTTATTTATTTATTTATTTATTTATTTATTTATTTATTTATTTATTTATTTATAATTCTGAAAAATAAAGGTGGAGCACATTGCGAGTTAACCACAGAAGAACTCTTACAGACACTACGTGGTTATTTCTAGCTCGCAGCTCGGCAATCCCACGAGATTCCTGTCCCAGGCACCTCGAGGAGGCGATTTGTCAAGGTGCGCACCCCGGAAATGACACGTCGTGTGTCTCGGGTGCGCGAGTGTTTCGGGCGCATGTTTAAGGAGGCGCGTCAGCCGTCGAGCAGGAGTTCCGCGTCTTGACGCGCGACGCAAGAGCTCGGCGCGTCGCGCCGCAGCCGGTATTACGCGAAAGAGCACGCCGTTCGTGTAGGCAAGCATATTTTATCTCGTTGCAACATCGCAACGCGGACAGTTTTCGTTGACGGCTTCAGGCTTAACAACGCACCTCACGCCCTACAACACAAGCGAGCGCGTCACACTGCTGACAGTGATGCGACAATACACAAAAGCAACACCAATGCCGATGAGCGTTTTGCATATCTGTCTTGCATATAAACCACCGCTTCTCCACCACTATCACCTTAAAAACGTAGCTATTCGCGTGGGATTTGTCTAACCAATGCGCTGTAGCAATAGCTAAGAAGCCAAACATTCAAACTGACGAAAATGCTTAAAAGGAAGCACGAATCTCATGACAGCGCAGCACATAACGTAAAGCAAATTTGTGCGTAACGGTAAAAAGAGAAAGTAAAGAACTAGTAAAAAAAACGAAAAAAAGCCCTGTGTTGTCATTTTAGGCGCCTTTTTCACTCCTTTTTCTTACTTCTTTAAGAGTTTATATGAATGTAGGCCTGCTTCGGCGATGTGCATGAGTAGTGCTCGATGGCTGACCCCATGGAACCGAGAATCACAGTCCGATGGTCTCGTGAAATGAAGGCCCACAGTTTGCTGGCATTCTAGTAGAAATGAAGATTAAGAAACAGGCTCGAACAGCTGTTGTGTAAAGCGCGGAAGACGAGCATGGTCTGCGAACATGAGAGTAAAAGAACTGGTGCCAAGGGTCGTCAGGGCAGGCGAGTATCATTATAGAAAGTCAAGCGGTAGATGCGGTCAAAATGCGCACGGAAGAATGCGGTAAGTGGTGATCATTGATGGAGGGCACCATTGCGCGGTGGACTTAATTCAGCGGATGGTGGCCATCAATGGCGTGAGTGGCGGTGCTGGTGGTGGTGCTCGTGGGAGTGATGATGGCGGTGGTCATCTATAACATCGTTTGAGTAAGCCAGACAACCTCAAGAGGTAATTAACGATAAACTTCGGTCGGAAAGAAAATAACGTATAACTGCACATCACAGAGCTTATACTGCATGCTACTAGTCTGCAGGAAGATGTGTAAAAAGTATAGAGAAATGCCCCCTACGAATGTAAAGACGGGATAAATCTTGATAAATAAACAATAGCGCCGTATCTACTTTCATCACCAGCATCTGTTACATATGGAAATCGTAAAATGGTAATGCCGATACGAAGAACGCGCACTGTCGGATCCCGGGAGGCGTAGTACCCGTACGGGCACTCAGATCGGACGTCGCTGCCGGTAACCTGCCGGGGTCGCTTATAATATCGTGGTTTTGCCACGTAGAACGCGGCCACCTCCCGATCGGCGCTGGCGGCGCGCCACAAGCGTATCCTATTCGAACCCACTGGGTAACTTGGCCTCAAGACCCCGTCACGAGACCACTCTGTAGTCTTCGTCCTGTGATTCGGACCCTGTACCGATACGCGCGAGACAAGCTCTCTTGTGTAATTGTTTTAATTGATTACCAACGCCAATAACACGTATCGACACAACATTGAGGTGATTAAAATAGTTTTTTCTAACGTAAATGGGTGGCGCTAAAGGTACAGTGACCAGTGTATTGTATCCAAGTGGTCGGTGCGCCGCTATCTTTCTTTACCAGCGGCTAGCAGAGAGAGAGAGAGAGAGAGGAAAAGCAGGGAGCTTAACCAGATATAAGTTTCTGGTTTGTTACCCTGCAAGGAAGTCGGGGGAAAAGGGGTACTCGCTAATGACCTCACGATGGTCTTAAATATATCTGAAGTCGTCAGGAGTATCACTGAAAACAGAGAAAAACCTAATCACAACTTCACAGAGTCACGTTGTGTTCGTCTAGGGACGGGCTAAATTCTACAAGCTTAATATGCATACCGCTGCATTAATCAACGTCAGAATTTCGAGCGAAGTGTTCACTAAACAGAGCTCAGATTCACTACTGACGTCTGTTCCATTTCAAGTGTACTGTTTTTTAACGTTTTTGTACAAGAAGGCTACGTTGCACACACTCATCTCACGACGCGAATATGTTTGGCTCCGGTCGGGTGCTTTACACCAGCAAGAACTATTTATTATGCAGACTGAAACCGGCGTCGCAGTCGAAAATTGCCCATGAACGTGAAGCAAAAGAGTTCCTTCCGGTCCTCCTTTATATCGCATGGAGTAATGCATAAATGATGTCTGCTTTATGCAAGATGACATATGAAACTTTTTTTATTAATGAGCTGATTAAAGAGGCCGATGTTCAGAAAATCTCCTAGAAAGGATAGCCTAGGCGTTATGACTTGCTTCCATAGGAACATGGTTACACAGCACCGCGAAAAAGGAAGTTGAATTAGCGACGACGCGATAATATGGTTGAATTTTAAACACGACATACTATGAACTTCTACGCCCGCACTTCGCCGTATGCTAATGGTTTGCTGTGAATACCCAATAAATGTTGCCACAGCATAACTTGGGTACCTGCGGTATTTGAATAGGCACAAAGCTTGCTTGAACGAGTTTTACAAGTTTACACAGAATAGTTATTCGTAGCAAAAAAAGATACAGCAGAATCAAAGCATTACAAAGCTCGTTTCGAAAAGGGACGCTGAAGTGTAGAAATATTCTAATTACTGGAAACGAAACGAGACGCTCCTTGTTTCAGTCTTTCTTTAATTTGCGTATCGTAATAAAGGCAGTTCTTTCCTTCTCACAATTAAGGATGACCTGTTTGCTGCTAATCACGTTAGGTTTTGTAACTTGCTATGATGCGAAGCGGCATGCAGACATAATTCCGGGATGGTTGTCGGAAATTTTAAGGAAGAGAATTTACCACGGTATTATACACGGTTCCGAGCAAATGAGCTCCTACACGAGCCTGCAACCACTCACTCGAAGCATCTTCTTTGCGCAAGTCGTGCACAGCTGCACGACTTGTTCACAAGCATTGTGAACAAGGCTCCCGTGGGGGAGTCGAAACGTAAATAACTATTTTAAACCATTTTGGCCGGTGTCCAGACCTCTTCCTTTTAAGTATGCATCATCCCGACCAGACGGGCTTCCGTCATACTCTCAACAACAACAACAACAACAACAACAACAACAACAACAACAACAACAACAACAACAACAATAATAATAATAATAATAATAACAATAAGGAAGAAAAGCTCAGTACTCCTCAGCGGGCCTCATCTTGTACATCACCCCTGCGTACCCGACAGTCGGAAATATTCCGATGTGTCGGCAAAGCAGGCGGGCTGCATGGACAGGGAATCAGGAGCCCTGCGGCACGCGCTGCGGTCGTTGCGTCCGAGGTTTCTTCGCGCGCAGGCGGCCCGAAAGGTCGGCCGGGGTGACAGCCTCGCGGACGCACGGTGCGCGTGTGGCGCGCATGCCGTCGAGGGGCCGTGCGTCTCAATCGCCGCTACAGTTTGGCCCCAAGGAGCGCAGGCCCTGGAACGCGCTCGTAAGTCTGCGTCGGAGGGGTCCCGGCGTAATGGCCGCCTTGCTCGAGTATACGGCGAGGGCCGCGAAAGTCAAGCGCGCACATGCTCGGCTACAGGAGAGCTGGCCCATGTATAATACATGCGCCAAATGGCCGCGGCTTTTCCCTGGCTACAGAGCATCCGGCTCTTTACTTTTGGGGTGCCGGCGCGCCGATGGGCGCCGCGCGCTAACGACGCGCGGCCGCATCGTACTGGCCGGAGGGCGCGCCAAGGCCCTCCTCCGGCGCGGCAGCCCAGGGCTCGACCGGGGGCTTCTCCTCTCGCAGCCGGTGCTCTCCCGTCGCGCATTTATGCTGCGGGAGCATCGTTCCAGGCACGCATCACGAGATCATCCTGCTGCTTCTCGGCAGGTGCGGACGGGCACGTGACGTACGCGCGGTTCTGATCGTCCAGCTTAACCTAGCGTGTAAGGACAAGACTCTCTCCTACGCCTTAAAATAACATCTGCGTCACGTGACTAGCACACGATAAATAGAAGCAAAACTAACCAAACGTGCTTAATTGGAGCCGGTATTAATTATTCCGCACCGCCAAACGAGCCTTGGAAAATTGCCATCGTGCGGCTTTGGTATTTCCGTAGTCCTTACGGCATTGTTCCTGAGATTGCCGACTCACTGTGTACGTTGCTGATAACATTATGTCTTATGGGCTGTAGAAATAATTCTGCGCCTAATTTATCCCCTTGTATTCACTGCATTTTTTTTTCGCTTTCTCTATGCGTGTGTCTTGTTCTTTTTCATTTTTCTTTTTGCTATGAAGACTTCCTTAAAGCATAACGTTTGATGTGTACTATACGTGTGTGCTGTAACGGCTGTATTGTGTATGAATTCGAGCAGTGTTTTGTGGTATCTCTTATATGTACCCGTCGATCACAGCTGATCGTGGCACTGCAGCGGAGGTCGGCTAGCAGTGGAGATGGCAGCGCGTCGATTGCAGGCGTAGCGAAGTCCATGCATACTCAGTGGTAGGTATGCTTTTTCGCCACTGGAAAGGGATAATACGGACACGTAACACCCCGTCTACAGTGCTCCTATATTCAAGTTCCAACTGCAGGTGACAGCCGGTGCAAGGCCACCTCGGCCCGCAGCCTCCTAAGCACAATTTCCTCAGCCCTAGTAAAGTGACGGGGGAGGTAGAAGACACAAAGCTGGATAAGACAGCTTATCTCCTGCCGGAGGGAAGTTTCACAGGAGTGGAGTAAGGCGAGGGGATGGACAGAAGACGCGGATTAGGAGAGCTGTGCTGGTCAGCTCTCTTGTTGCATGTCTACAATCACGAAGGGTATAGTATAAAGCCACCACAGCCCTTCAGCGGTGCAGTTAACTAAAGCTTATGGCTTAGAATAAGGAGAGTAAAATATGGAATGCAAAGGGGCCACGAGCTTTCTGTTTAGGCTTATCCAAAAGCATGTAGGTAAGGTGAGGAAAATACACATAAAATTTTGGAAGTAAGGAAGTAAGGGTGACAAGTATTTACTGACTTCTCGAATATACGATGTAATTTCTACTAGTGCAATCACAGCACAGGCCTGCAATTATAAACGTCAGTAGCAAGGCCACTGTAATTATTACTGATGAACAGCGCAAAAGGAAGCACCCATCTCATATGTTGCAGCTGGACAACACGCAGGTTCTGGGTTTGTTTTTTGTAATTATACAGAAAACTATTATTATTATTATTATTATTATTATTATTATTATTATTATTTGTTTTGAAAACACATATATACACTTGACAGGAAAGCGAAAGCGACAATCAGGATGGCAACTTCCACCGGATGGGCCACGACGCCTACCACTCTTCCGAAAGGAGGGGACATAAACATAGAAATAGAAGATAGGATGAAAGGGAGGAATGAGGAAAAAGAAGAGCAAAATGACGAATTTCAAAGAATAAAGCAGAGCACACAGTACAGGTCAAGCACCGTAGGGTCGGTCACTGCAGGCCACGCTTCTAAAGAATAATAAAATAGAAGAAATAGTATCTGAGGTCTTGTCATTTGAAAACAGAAATGAGCTACAGACGGGACCCTAAGTTATTTACTTGTAGAAAAGTAGGGAGAGCACGACGAGCCTGATCGCGTCGAGACGCCCAACCTCTTGGGAAGAAACATTCATCGAACGTCGTACAGCTCAGGCCATGCAAGGAGATAATTAGTCGCTAGCCACGTGCGCTGCGAAATGAAAGCGGGACTCTTTAATATCATCTGCTGAAGTCTGTCGCAAGAAGACTGCGACTGCGTATATATCGGCGAGACAGACAATTTCGAACAGCGGTTGAAGCCGCATGTCAACGATGTGAAAACGAAAAAAAGTCGCATCAAACGCCTCGGCAGAACATGCAGGTGACATGGGCCACAGGATTGATTGGGATAACGCCAAGGTATTAGAAAAATAAAGAAATTTGACTTCAAGACACCACTTGAAATCCCTCCCAATCCAAATGACGGAACCCTCCCCCCCCCCCCCCCCATCTACACGCGCTGCTTATACGTCATGTTTTAAAGCCATATAAACATTGTATCGCAGGTCCTTGATTTCATTGTGGACAAGGCTCCCGTCAGGGGAGTCAAAACGTCTTTTCTTGCATTCTTTCCTTCTTTTTACCCTTCCTCATGATGCCTCCCGACCAGACGGGCTTCCGTCAAAACCTCGACTTCAATAAAATAGGAACGTAAGCCTTTTTCGAACCGCGTCTCTCCAAAAATCCTATATTGACTACTTACGAAAGAAGAAGTTTAAAAAATCCGATGACACCTAAGCACTTCTTTGCAATATGCTGTTTTTCACTAGTCGATCTGAAGCGGGATTTTTCGCTCCACGGCGGTGAATCGAAATTTCGTTGGTCGACTTGGAGCGGGTTCGCGTTTTCCACTGGTCGTTTCGGATCAACTCGCTCCGTGCCCCGGATCGCCCTCACTTGCTCCGCTGCGAAGGCACGAATTCGGGCGGAAATAGGACGAGAAGCATACGTCACTTCCGCTCGCTGTAGGCCTGCGATTTTGGTGGCCATGGAAAAGCACAGAGAGGAAGTTGGTTTGTATGACCTGTGCGCACAGACTTCCTGTACGATCCACCGCGGAGCATTTTCGCTCTCCGCTGGCAGATTTGGATTGGTGAAATACGAGCACTCGGTCCAGGATTTCGGCGACTGCTCCAGATCGACCGGTGAAAAACACTATTAGGGTCCATTCACACTTGCGAGTCGCAGAGGCCGTGCAACCGTTTTGGTCGCAAAGCGACATTTACAAATGGTCGCATTGGTCGAAAAGCGGCAGTCGCAGGCCAGTCGCACGCTGCTCGATTTTCCAGCCTTGCGACTGCGAGTCGCAAACCGCCAAACCAATCAGCGATGCCTCGGAAATAGCGCGCGAGACTGTGCATCCAGTTATCGTTGCCTACGCGCTTGAAGTGCCTGTACGGCCGCGGTGCACATCAAAACCGCCACGACATCCTCCTCTTCGTTCAGGTCGTCGTGTTACATCGCGAACAGCGAGGGACTCGAGCACACCGAGCTCGAATGCGGGAGAAGCGGTCACAGCAGACGAAACGCCAGCAAGCACGCGAAGGGCGTACTTCGCGAGAGAGCTCGTTTCGAACGAGAAGGTGACCCGAGGTTGCAATGTAGGTGTTAACAATATAATGTCCTAACCTCAACAAATTATTCACAGACAAAACCATACACACCATGCGCAACATTTAAACCGGCGCGAAGTGTTTTCTTTTTGACGCAAGGCGACCCGCAGGTCGCTGAGGTCGCCCTTGCAAGTGTGAACATCGGTGTTGTTGAGCCGCTACCCGGGTCGCAGGCGACTGACGGTCGCACGACCTCTCCGACTCGCAAGTGTGAATGCGCCCTTAATGCTTAATTGAACGGCGCTGAGCGCTCCTTCGGGTGTTGCGCCGCGAGTAATCTATCATAACGATATGTGAAGAGATGCCTTGGAAATTGTCATTACCCTGGTGTCAAGCCATCGCATGAAGAAAACGTTAAGGACTTCACCAGCTAGGACTTCGGTACCGAAAAAAGCAAGTCTCAGGTGGTTTATGTAATGGCTCTTGTACCAGGTACAGCTTTTGAACTTACTGAACAGACAAAGCTTATCGGAGCATTTTAAACGCGTGGCCCCAGGCCAAGTTGAAATTCGATGAACACACAGATGAACATCATTTTGTTCAATTATAAGGACACTCCAGGTGCATTTCTGCCGTCGCCGTGAGGTTCTGTATAAAGTCCTATAGGGCGATAAAATCGTCGCCGCGCGCCGTATGCTGCATGTGCGAGTGAAAGCGCGCGAGGTTCGCCGAAGTCGTCGGCCTTGCCGATTGCCTCCAGCTCTTGTCTCCTCGCGCCCGTGGCGTGTTGGCTGCTGCTGCTGATCTCTCTCTCTCTCTCTCACTATGCCTTTTCAATCCCTATCCCTTTGTGCAGCGAGGTTGAGGTGTCCTCTGCTGAGAGACAGTTACTGTGCGGCACTTTGTCCTACTTTCACCTCTATCCATTAAGACTATCCTCAGAGGGAGGGGGGGGGGGAGGCGTCCTTCTCCGGCAGCTGCTGCTTACGGTGCGGCGGTGCGTGTCTTGAAAGCGATTTGCGACATGGCCAAAGTGCGCGCCCGCGTGGGCCTCATCTTCAAAGCGATCTGCGATGTTTTCAGAGTGCGCGTAGTGCCGTTAGCTTCGTATGCGCTGTGCTTTCCACGTATCGTTCGCTTTGAAGTGCGAGATGCACGAAGGTCAATTCGATCGCTGCTGCTGCCGCGATTCCTCACTCCAGCATTTTTACAGCGAGTTTCTGCGCACATCGTGCCGAGATCTGTTCATGTTTACCTATGCGCGCGTCACACCATGCTTGTTAATTTAGTTAAAACACGTTGGCCGGATAGTTGGTTTGAATTCGTAATCGAATGTGTAAGCGCGACTGAACGAAGACGTGGAAAGAAACAACACACAGAGACAGCGCTGTCTATATGTCTGTTTCTTTTTACGTCCTCGTTCAGTCGCGCTTACACATTGTATCATTCTTGATTTAGTTAGTAAGCCAATATTTACAAGTTTATACTGCCGTCAAAACTTCTATCCTTACATCGTATAGTTATCTACTAATTTATTCTCGCAATCGGTGCGTTACCTTTCGGACGAAAGTACAACTTTTTGTAGACGTAACCACACTGACGATAATCGATACCCTTAAGACAATTTTGCAACTGGGAAACACTTCAGTCCCGTTTTTCATGGTGTAAGAGGAACGACTACCGGTGCTGTCTAGGACGTGGACAAGGAAATAACGGACGACGATCTCACTAAACTTTTCTCCTCGCAGCGCCAATTGTTGACATTCATCAATTTGAGCAATCCCGATGTGAAAGAAGGAGGACAAAAGAAGCATATACAGTGCTAAAAAGCGGGCACGTCCTGTACTATACCGGGGCGTAGCTTAGAGACGAGAACTAGGAGTCGGATGCCTGATTAATAAGAATATAGCTGCTAACATACAGAAATTCTATAGGATCAACGAGAGGGGGGCAGGTGTTGTTGTGAAACTTAATAAGAGGTACAAATTGAAGCTCGTACAGGTCTATGCCAGTACATCTAGTCATGATGACCAGGAAGGCGAAAGCTTCTATGAAGACGTGGAATCGGCGATGGGTAAAGTCAAAACAAAATACACTATACTGATTGGCGACTTGAATGCCAAAGTAGGCAAGAAGCAGGCTGGAGATAAGTCTGTGGGGGAATATGGCATAGGCTATAGGAATAGCAGGGGAGAGTTATTAGTAGAGTTTGCAGAACAGAATAATATGCGGATAATGAATACCTTCTTCCGCAAGTGGGATAACCGAAAGTGGACCTGGAGGAGCCCGAATGGCGAGACTAAAAATGAAATAGACTTCATACTCTGCGCTAACCCTGGCATTATACAAGATGTGGAGGTGCTCGGCAAGGTACGCTGCAGTGACCATAGGATGGTAAGACCTCGAATTAGCCTAAACTTGAGGAGAGAACGGAGGAAACTGGTACATAAGAAACCAATCAATGAGTTAGCGGTAAGAGGCAAACTAGAGGAATTCCGGATCAAGCTACAGAACAGGTATTCGGCATTAACTCAGGAAGAGGACCTTAGTGTTGAAGCAATGAACGACAATCTTATGGGCATCATTAAGGAGTGTGCAATAGAAGTCGGTGGTAACTCCGTTAGACAGGATACCAGTAAGCTATCGCAGGAGACAAAAGATCTGATCAAGAAACGCCAATGTATGAAAGCATCTAACCCTACAGCTAGAATAGAACTGGCAGAACTTTCTACGTTAATGAACAAGCGTAAGACAGCTGACATAAGGAATTATAATATGGATAGAATTGAACATGCTCTCAGGAACGGAGGAAGCCTAAAAGCAGTGAAGAAGAAACTAGGAATAGGTAAGAATCAGATGTGTGCGTTAAGAGACAAAGTCGGCAATATCATTACTAATATGAATGAGATAGTTCAAGTGGCTGAAAAGTTCTATAGAGATTTATACAGTACCAGTGGCACCCACGACGATAATGTGAGTGAGAATAGTGTAGAGGAATTTGAAATCCCACAAGTAACGCCGGAAGAAGTAAAGAACGCCTTGGGAGCTATGCAAGGAGGGAAGGCAGCGGGGGAGGATCAGATAACAGCAGATTTGTTGAAGGATGGTCGGCACATTGTTCTAGAAAAACCGGCCACCCTGTATACACAATGCCTCATGACCTCGAGAGTACCGGAATATTGGAAGAACACTAACATAATCCTAATCCATAAGAAACGGGACGCCAAAGACTTAAAAAATTATAGACCGATCAGCCTACTGTCCATTGCCTACAAAGTATTTACTAAGGTAATCGCAAATAGAATCAGGAACACCTTAGACTTCTGTCAACCAAAGGACCAGGCAGGATTCCGTAAAGGCTACTCAACAATAGACCATATTCACACTATCAATCAGGTGATAGAGAAATGTGCAGAATATAACCAACCCTTATATATATAGCTTTCATTGATTACGAAAAAGTGTTTGATTCGGTCGAAACCTCAGCAGTCATGGAGGCACTATGGAATCAGGGTGTAGATAAAGCCATATGTAGAAATGCCGAAAGATATCTATAGCGGCTCCACAGCCACTGTATTCCTCCATAAAGAAAGCAACAAAATCCCAATAAAAAAAGGCGTCAGGCAGGGAGATACGATCTCTCCAATGCTATTCACAGCGTGTTTACAGGAGGTATTCAGAGACCTGGAGTGGGAAGAATTGGGGATAAGAGTTAATGGAGAATACCTTAGTAACTTGAGATTTGCTCATGATATTGCCTTGCTTAGTAACTCAGGGGACCGATTGCAATGCATGCTCAATGACCTTTAGAGGCAAAGCAGAAGGGTGGGTCTAAAAATTAATCTGCAGAAAACTAAAGCAACGTTTAACAGTCTCGGAAGAGAACAGCAGTTTACGATAGGTAGTGAGGCACTGGAAGTGGTAAGGGAATACATTTACTTAGGGCAGGTAGTGACCATGGATCCGGATCATGAGACTGAAATAATCAGAAGAATAAGAATGAGCTGGGTGCGTTTGGCAGGCATTCTGAAATCATTAACAGCAGGTTGCCACTATCCCTCAAGATAAAAGTATATAACAGCTGTGTCTTACCAGTACTCACGTACGGGGCAGAAACCTGGAGGCTTACGAAAAGGGTTCTCTTTGAGTTGAGGACGATGCAAGGAGCTATGGAAAGACGAATGATAGGTGTAACGTTAAGGGATAAGAAAAAAGCAGATTGGGTGAGGGAAGAAACTGGAGTCAATGACATCTTAGTTGAAATCAAGAAAAAGAAATGGACATGGGCAGGACATGTAATGAGGAGGGAAGATAACCGGTGGTCATTAAGGGTTACGGACTGGATTCCAAGGGACGGGAAGCGTAGCAGGGGGAGGGAGAAGGTTAGGTGGGCGGATGAGATTAAGAAGTTTTCAGGGACGACATGGCCACAATTAGTACATGACCGGGGTAGTTGGAGAAGTATGGGAGAGGCCTTTTCCCTGCAGTGGGTGTAACCAGGCTGATGATGATGATGATGATGATGATGATGATGCATCAAACTGTCGACGTGAGGCATTTAGTACGCCTTTGTGTGACAAGGTCGTTGCAGAGATATGGGTTTACTGACATACTGGGCCATGCTATAGCATGGCCCAGTATCTTGCTATCTTACTATCACTCTTGCTGACTCCACTATAGCGGAGTCAGCAAAAGTGATGAAACCTGAAAACGATGCGTTGGTTCCTTTGAAGACGAAGACTGTGAGGCCGCTGCAAAGTAACCATACTGCTCTGGCAACCCCGAGGAAAACTCGAAGCAATGTCCAAAGAATAAAAATGAAATGAAAATTCTTCGGAAGATGACTCAAGACATCTCCGCCAGTTCACGACAAAGGCGCCGAAGTTCTCGTAGCACGTCCTTTCAGGGTGGGGTGTCCATTTCAGGCCATCTTTATTTCCTGCTATGGGTACCCTTGTCCATTAGGCAAAAAAAAACCTAATTTGATAAATTCGCAGATTACGAGGGCGTGATGACTTTTTGCAGCCGGCTGATTCCGAAATGAAACGGCCTTCGCCGCCGTCCAGACGCGCGACTATCATCTCACTCGGCACCGACCCTCTGCACAAGGAGAACAAACATGCTGACGGAATTAGGAGTGATCTCAGCCAGATAAAGACTCTACGTCATAACAAGCATGAGATTCAGAGCATGAAAAGACATCTACTGAAATCTATGCGCCTGCTTCTTTCTGATTTCCAAGCGCCGGCTCCCAAATCCGCTGTGCAGGTGCTCGCCGTACTGAAGCCGCTCTTTGCAGTTCTTCAGTAACATATTACAAAAACCGGATTTTAGGGGCCTTTCGCACGCTCGTGAATGAGTATCAGTCAGGGGTCTGTCCCTTGCACACTGATTTCGGGCAAATTTTTACATATTCTTTTTCGTGCATCAGTAGTCGCTCGCCAACATGTGCAACAATGTGCATTGAGCGATGCTCTGGAACATTTCCACAATATCGAAGTGAGCCTATGCCACTATATGGCAGTGCTGCAAGATCGAGCCTCTAAATTGTCCTCATCATCACTTCTCCCCGCTTCTCTTTCTCTTGACCACCCACCGCTTAACAGCTATGGCGCTGCGCTGCTTAGCTCTAGGTCACCAGTTCCATCCCGGCCGTGGCGGCGGCTGCAATTCCGTGAGGGCAGAATGCAAAAAACAAACAAACAAACAAACAAAAACGCTTGTGTACTTAGATTTACGGGCACATTAAAGAACCCCAGACGGTCAAAATTAATCCGGAGTACCTCCCTACAGTGTGCTACATGATGAAATGAACGAGAAGAAAGGGGGTTAACCAAGGGGCCCGATTTTTGTTAATCATATCATGAGAAGCCCACACACAAAGATACCAAAGAAAACATAGGGGAAATTACTTGTTTTGGCTTACTTGTTACTTTCTTGGCTTACATTAGCTTACTAATTATATGAATTAAATAAATTATAGATTAATTGAAATGAAAGTGGATGAAAAAAAAACTTGCCACACGTGGGGAACGATCCCACGTCTTCGCATTACGCGTGCGATGATCTACCAATTGAGCTACCGCATAGGCAGTTGGTCAATATATTGACACGTGTACTTATCTTTATCGGGCGACCACGTTTCGCCGCGTAACAACTGTAATCGCACAGCGAGGGACGCGCCTGAATGTATCCGATGTTTCTGGAAAGTTATCGATGCTTCTACCCGGCTGTCTGTTGTCGCTGAACCTTGTGTTATCTGATTTCATCGCGTAACGCGAATGGTGTAGAACTTTGTGGAAGGCACACGGGTCCGAACGATTAGTCTGGAACATTCGACGACTGCTCTATAAAAGCCGACGCGCTTGACCCGCTGATCAGATTTACGACGATCGCCGACTGTGTTCGCCGCTATCGTTGTGCTTTAAGTGTAGCCTGTTTTGTGGGCACAGGTTCGCCCAATAAAAGCTAGTTTTGTCTTTCACAGTACTGCTACTGTGTCATTTAACGTCACTACCACGTGACAATATACCAATTGCTCAACGTTCTGTCATTATAAATTTTGTTTAATTCGAATAAGCGTGGCGGATGGTGACGCTATTGGACAAAGTATGCTGCCAAAGAAACCACATCCACACTTAATCCGATAAGATGACACATGCGCTTCATATATAGATAGCGCAAAATAATACGCACTACCGAATGGCGTGTCTAAACATTCTATTGGGAGTGATCGTGTTCCGGAAAAATCTCCCTGTGTGAATGGCGCAGCCTACTGTGCACTGTTGTGTCCACGACCGATGAGATGAAAGTTATCGCAGTTCTGCTTCAAATTCATGTTTGATCTTGCGCAGTCGATGACGTGAAGTATTGGAAAACCACTTACAAAATATTTGAATTTCTGAATAGTGACAATTTGACCCAAAGACCTAACGGAACAGTGACTATTCGATTCGAGAACCGAATCGAATGGGACAGTGTTCGATCCGTTATTCCCAATTTTCGAATATTCGCACACGTCTAGCGATGTCAGCTATTCAAATACAATTGTTACAAGCTGACACCGAATTTGATTACGCTAAGAAACCGCTGTACTAGCCATACAAGTTCGCGCAGAAAAAAAAAATAAGAAGAAAATGCTGTCCACGGGCAGCACATTGTTACGGGCCAGCGTTAACGCAAAGTCTCCTCTCACGTTTCTGCTGACCCGCAACACACAATCATCGTCCACAGCGTTTTTCTAATTCACTTCTCTGCAAAAGGCCCGTCGTAAGCTTTGCTACGCCTGAGAATAGTGCAGCGCCAGCAGTGCGCCCGGAGAGCCCCGCTAGAGAAACGGAGAGTAGGAGGGGTCAAATGCAGTTCTAGAACGCCACGCCGAATGCACGCTTAGGATTGTTTCTAGCTTAGCTTGGCATAAAAACAGAGATTAAGGTTGCGCTTCTTAGTCCAACCTTAAATTTTTGTACTTTTGTAGTTACACACTTTATGTAGTTAAATCGTTCAGCATAATTTAATGCTCGTTTGGGAGTCCCCATTCCGTGACAACAAAAGGTTTTCAGGGAAGACAGAGTGTTGGCGAGAGATGGAAATTCAAGACGACCACATGTGGACTTGTCTTTTTCAAGGCCTGAAAAAGGCAAAGAGAAGTCCACTTGTCGAAACGTTGGCTCCCGCTTTCACCTTGTTCTAGTTTTGCTCAGCATAAGATTTTCTTGTTTACAAATCTTTTTTCATCACAAGGCTGTATATGTACTATAATCTCGGTGGTCATGAATTCGAGTGACTTGCAGTGTTATGGCTCTGTCGTACCGTAACATTACATGTACGTTGCCATCTCAAGCGCTACCCTGAAATGTGACGCTCTACAAGACCCCCTTCGTATTCGGCATATCTTGCACTTGCATCATTAGGCGGCTCTACTGGTGCTGCTCAAGAGTTTTGGCGCGCAGCAACCTATACTTCAATCCAAGAAAGACTTGATCTTATTGTTACATTTAAACAAGAACTGGGAGATAGAGAACGAAAAAGGAAAAAAAAAGTTCTCTTCTTCGAATCACCTGTAAGCCCAAGTGGTGCATGTTTATAACATTAACTAAGAGCAGAGGAACAACGCATTAAAAATTCTAATAAATTTTTACAAGGGCTTCGTATCTAGCCATAAAACAAATAACAGAGCTTTTCTTGTTCGGAACTCTTGAGTTAAGTAAAGCTCACTTGCGCAGTGCGAGCGCCTGGATTTTACGAGTCGTGTGCCAAGTGTTGGATTGAGGAATCGGGATCGTTTCTCCGCAATTGCCCACACGACCGAAGGCAAACGGTAGACGTACGTGCTTCTTCTCGTAGTACAGGCACTCTTTACTCGAAGTAAAGAAGCGAAGAAACGCGATTTCTTCTTGCCTCATTCCATGCACCATGCCTAGCTCGTCCAATGTCTCAAGCTTGTGCCGGTTGTTCTTGAGCGATTTCATGGTTATCTCTTCCTCGGTATGCCAAGGGACCAAGTAAATACTGGGCTTTGTTCGTACTGAAGACTGCGAAAACGCTGGATGGCAACACCTGCCGCAGAATCTGACGTTACGAAATAGCAACGTTTTTCTGGCTGCAGTTCAATGAAAAGCGACGTAGCATTGTCGACTTTCTGCAAAAAAGGCTGAAAGGTTTGCTCTGCAGAAAACATGTCGAGTCTATAGTCCGTGAGCTTGCTTTCTTTTTGGGGAATGTTTGACAAATGGCGGTTTTTTTCGGCCGACGATAGCGAAATTAGTATTATAACACTCTATTTTTTGTTGCCCAGTTAGACTGTCACGTCGTCTGCAGTAACGCAACACCGTTAAACATTATTAAATATCTCATATTGTACAATAAAAGAAAGCTGTACAGGCTATCACGGATTCTTCATTTGACGTGCAAACGCAACTCATTTCCGCAGCCTTACAGATCACCCTGCCCAAGCTTTCTTTTCTTTAAATCCTTCTCTCTCTGACCTATCGCATCCCCTTGCCCCTCCCCCAGTACAGGGTAGCCAACCAGAGATAATCTCTGGTTAACCTCCCTGTCTTTTCTTCGCCTTTCTCTCTCTCTCTCTGCCCAAGCTTTCTCTATAACAACATTTGTAGTTAAACAATTAATCGCCAGAAGAAGATATTACTTTTACCGAGTGCTTGTGCGATCTATCTGTAACTTATAACAGCTACACTTTGCGTCAGATAAAGATGGGCCACATGGCTTGCACGAGAACTAATTATGAATGTTGCGTCGCATACCATCACCTCTAAACTCTATAAAGTGGATGTCTCATTACTATATACGTATATTAGCGCTGTGCCCCCGCGCACGACCCATATTTTCTGAGGATCCGTTTAATTTGCCATTCTATTGTCTTTCACCATTGGATCGCACGAAGCAACGCCGCCGCCATCACCGAGATCGGACACTCAGTAGGTCGGATGGATTAGAACCAAAGTAATCCTTATAGAATGCACTGCAGCCCCAGATCCAGTATTCACGTAGGCTTTCGGTCGCAAGTGCTTTTTGCCATTGGATGGCTGCCTTCGCTAATAATGCGTCCAACATCAAGATTGGGACGCATGAACGGCTGTAGCATAAAATCTGCTGGGAACACGGGATTCTGTCGCAGCATTTCCTAATTGGCTGGCGTACGGGCGCCTACCTTTCCCGATAGTCACCGACGTGATAACGACACGAAAGGTGCAAAGATGGCTAATCATAGACGGCACTTAAGAATGCCGTAAGAATGCAAACGCATTAACAGCACTCCCGAACAAAAGAAAATTCAGAGCGATTCCACACTGTGAAGGTGAATGACAAGCGGAGCTGTATATAACTATGAAGAAAATAAAATAAAATAAAACAACAAACAAATATAACACAAATACGCGCGTTGTTGTGTTTATTTGTATATACGTTTATCTTATGACCACAGTAATTATGGCCTTATAGCCGTTATGATGGATGGCCATGGGCTCTGTGATGACACTGGAGATGTCCTTAGTGAACGTTAGGCCTATGCACGAACCATGGCGCGTCGTAGAGACATTCGTATTGGCGTAACATTGAAGAGCAAACCTTTCCAAAAGAAACGCCATGAACCACTTTCTGTCGGGACGAGACGCATGGAATTGAGGTCCACCGGGAAGATCCACCCAAATGTGTCGATCATAAAATCTTCAAGGCCCCTCTTTGACGGTCGGAATGAAAGTATACGGTGGCGAAAACGATTCCGTCCCCAGTCTATACGGCGCACGCGTCGCGAGATTCCACGGCAATGCTCTCGCCCGTCGTCAGTAAGCCACAGGGCGCAATGGCCCCCCTGTAGTTGTTTGCGTACATCGCAACCCATCAAAATACCTTTCTCGAGAAAGGACGCGGTGACACTGGTATCTGCACATGCTTGGCCTATACAATGATCACTCTGGGCAGATACCAGCTACCAATACGGACCCCTATATAAGGTAGATTCATCTTGTTAGCTTTACATGCCGCCAGGCCTCAAGAGACAAGACCAAGCATGCCTTCATCGCATAAGAATCAGTGTAGACTACACAAACTACTGCAAGAGTAAGATTAAACTCACGGATTCGTCAGTGTGCTCTGAGCGTAACGGGACTCGAGCTTGGCACTACGGCACATTCTCGGCCCATGGCAAAGCACCACCTTTGCGTTACGTGCAACGAAAGCTCTGCTGACGGTCTTGCGGGCCACGAGCCTTAATGAAACTTTGTAAATATCTCTATAGTGTACACATACGTGTGCGTGTGTGTGTATGTGCCGTTAAGTGTTTATCACTGTATATATCTAAAAGGAAAAGGTCCGGACATCATCCAAAATGGTTTAATATATATATATATTAACATTTCGGCACGCCGACGGGAGCCTTGTTCACAATGAAACATGCGGCAGAGCTGGCGCCCTTTTTTATGTGCGGCTCAAAACATGACTAAGGCACTTGGCATAAATGGACGGCAGATTGCCTTCATTGCGATTAAGAGTGTGCGCCGCGGTTTGGATGATTAGGGACTCATGATAAAGACGTGAAGAATGATCTCGTTTCTTGGCAATCACGCGAGAATTTTTCCAGGTAATCGTATGTGACGTGATTGCGCAGTGTTCGGCCAAGGCCTTCGACGCAACGTGTCGTTTCTTGACGTCATTCCTGTGCTGCTTAAGTCTTGTTTTGAAGCTATACCGGTTTCTCCGACGTAGTCATATCGACAGTCCGCACACGGAACGGCGCAAATCACCCCTGGGAACTTGTCCTTTTCCAAAGGGTCTTTCACATGTACCAGCTCGTGTTTAAGTTTCAGGGAGGGCACGTGCGCAGCCTGCACGTCACATGATCGCAGAATGCGTGCAAGGGTCTCGCTTATGCCGGGGACGTGCGCTATCGAAGTCCGTTTTTTGGGGGGTCCATGGTGGATGAAGCACTCAGGGCATCTACCAGCCGCCAATTCTTGCCGCACAAGTGCATTGTCCACCATGCAGTCTTGCGCTGTTGTGCACACGTTTTTCACCCGACGAAGAAGACAGACAGACAGACAGAGAACTTTTATTTTGGTCCTGAGAAGACGATGAGTGTCCCCGTTAGGGGGCAGCGTCTGCGGGCCGCACCCACGACGGAGCCGGGAGGTTGAGACTCTCGGCGATATCGCGGGCTCTCTGGACAGCCCTGAGTTGCTCTTCCTTGGCGGAGCTGGTGACGAGCCGGAGCCAGTCTTCCTCTGAAGAGGGAGACCCTGAGCCCCCGCACAAGTCGGGGCACTGCCAGAGCATGTGCTTAAGAGTGCATCTGGGATGTCCACAGCGCGGACAGCCCGGGTTGATGCCACCTAGGAACTTTGAGCAAATAAATGGAGACGGATACGTCTCCGTCTGCAGCATCCGCAGGGTGATTGCCTGTGGTCTGTTTAGGTGTGGGTGTGGAAGTGGAAACTTCCGACGCCCTAGTTGATAGTGCCTGCAGACCTCGTTAAAAGTAAGGAGAGGGTCCCTGTGCCATTGCCACCCCCCAGCCTCCGATTGCCCACTTCCGGCGCGGCGGGTGAGATCTCGCGCCTGGGAGTGAGCAAGTTCGTTGGCGTTGGGGACGGCTTCATGAGCATCGCTGCCCATGTGACCGGGGAACCAGATTAAGTGTTTTTTGCCTGTCCAAGATGCTGCAGAGAGAACGCGAGCGGCTTCCTTGCATACCGAGCCTTTCATGAATGCTCTAACGGCAGCTCGCGAGTCTGTGAAAATAGTGGAACGGTTCGTGGTGGCCATGGCGATGGCTACAGCCACCTGTTCGGCTTTGTCGGCGTTCACATTTTGATGCGTAAGCGACGTCAGCAGCTCCCCCCGCAGCGATGTAGCCACCGAAACAAAATGATTGGAAGCAGCGTATTGCGCAGCGTCGACGAAGGCGACGGTGTCCTCAATCTTAGCCGCCAGGCTAAGGAGGGCCCTGGCCCTCGCTTTACGTCTACCGTAATTGTGCTGAGGGTGCATATTTCTAGGTATCTGGGATACCGAATACATTTCTCTGACTTTGACGGGGAGCGCGCACTCCCTCTGTTTGGTGATGCACGAACCTTGACCGATATGCGCTAGTAGCTGCCTGCCGGCTTCCGTGGAAGCCAGTCTTGCAACTTGTGACATCTGCTGCGCCTCGACTATCTCTGCAAAGGTGTTGTGGACACCTAGCTCCAACAGCCTTTCAGTACTGGTGCTCTGTGGGAGACCCAGTGCCTTTTTTATGCTCTTGCGAATGATTGTTTCTACTCTAGCTGCGTCCCTTCTGCTCCATTTGTGGGCCAGGGCTATATAGTTAATGTGGCTGATTAGGAAGGCGTGGAAGAGTCGCCTTAGATTATCCTCCGATAGCCCCCCTTTTTTGTTGGCCACCCTCGTGATTAACTTTGTCATGGAATCGGCTTTGGTTGCGATGCGCTCTAATGTGTAGTCATTACTGCCGTCCTCCTCCAGGAACATGCCCAGGATTCTGATTCTGTGTACTACCGGAATGACGGATCCGGTCGCGGTGGTGATAGAGATATCGGGAGGTGTCCCTTTCTTTACACCGATTGTGGGTCGGTATAGTAGCAGTTCCGATTTCTTAGCCGACAGGCAGAGTCCTGCCTTCGCGAGAAACTCCTGAACGACTGTGATCGCTGTTTGTAATTTCTCTTCGATGTACCCGTCGCTACCTCCCTCGCACCAGACTGTGATGTCGTCGGCGTAGAAGGCGTGACCGATACCCTCAATCTCGGCCAGCTTTTGGGAAAGAGCTTTCATGGATAAGTTGAATAAAAAAGGGGAGAGGACTGCCCCTTGCGGGGTGCCTCTGGGACCGAGATCGAATGTTCTCGAGCCCAGAGCTCCTAGGCAAATAGTGGCTTTTCTATCCTTTAGGAAGGAGCTGACGTACTTGTAGAATTTTTGTCCTAGACCTGCTTCTTTAATCGATTCGAGGATGTGAGAGTGTGTTACCTTGTCGAAGGCCTTTTCTAGGTCGAGTGCCAGGACGGCCCTGGTGTCTCTGGAGGCCTTGTCAATAATCTTATGTTTTAGAAGCAGCATTACGTCCTGTGTGGACATGGATGGTCTGAATCCAATTTGATTAAACGGAAATAGATTTCTTTCCTCTGTGAATTTAGCGGCCCTATTGAGAATGACGTGCTCGGCGACCTTTCCCACACAGGAAGTGAGTGAAATCGGCCGTAGCGAGCCAAGCTCTAAGGGTTTCCCTGGCTTCGGGATGAGGATTACGGTCGCGTTACGCCACTCCAGTGGTACCTCGCCTGTCTCCCAAACCTCGTTGATTTTATTTGTGAGGTGCTCGATGGCCCCATCATCCAAATTCTTTAAGAGTTTATTTGTGATCCCATCGGGACCCGGTGCTGATCTGCAATTGAGTTCGTATAATACCTCTCTCACCTCCGCGTACGTGAAGGGGGAGCCCAGAGGGTCCGTTTCGTTCTCGTGCGTCGCAGAGAGGTAGTCATTGTTTGAGCCAGGTTCGATACAGAGGTACCTCGAGGCCAACTCGTCCGTAATTTGTTTCTCGGTCATACCAGAGTTTTTTAAGTTGTGGATGAGCCTATCAATAGTGAGCCTCTGATCGGCTTTGGATTGTTTGTCCCCAAGCAGATGCTTGAGGATGTTCCATTTTGCTCCGCTCCTCATTTGCCCGTCGACGGCGTTGCATACTTCGTCCCATTGCTGCCGAGGGAGGGTTTGGCTATGTTCATCTATTTGCTTATTAAGTTCTGCAATCTTTTTGCGTAGGCGTCTATTTAACTTTTGTGTTTTCCATTGTGCCTGTAGCGCGTTTTTGGCTTCTAGCAGGTGTGCTAATCTACTGTCCATGCGCTCTACCTCTTTGTCCGTCTCTATTTCCTTTGTGGAAGCAGCAACGTCTTCTCGGAGGCGGGCGAATAATTCCTCTAACGAGCTGTATTTAGTCTCGTCCTTCTTTCTGATAGCTCTAAAGAGATCCCAATCCGTTACTCTGAATTTTCTGAGAGGTGGTGATGACACTCTTATCGCGAGGCTGCTGATGTAGTGATCACTGCTGAGGTTCTCTTGTAAATTGGTCCATACCGGTTCCTCCGCATTCCTAACCATGGCCAGGTCTGGCGTGGTATCCCTGCTGACTGAGTTGCCAGTTCTGGTGGGGTATTTTGGATCGGTGACCAAGGTGAGACCGCCGGCTGCTATCTGTGCCGCGAGGGCCTTGCCCTTGGCCGTATCTTTGATGTAACCCCAATCTTGGTGTTGTGCGTTAAAGTCCCTTGCTATGATAAGCGGATGATCGCCTGCAATTTGACATGCCTTCTGGAAGAGAGCGTTAAACGTCTCCCTTCTGTCGGCTGGCGAGCTGTACACGTTCAGAATGAAAACGGATTGGTTGAGTTTAGCGTTTTGGATGAGCTCGATCATGATGTGTTCGACTTTTAAGTTCGGCCTAACGTCGTGACGTAAATAGGCGAGGCTCTTTGAGACGAGTGTCGCTATTCCTCTTTTGCCCTCCGAAAAGTGCGCTTCTGCATGGTAGTCGCGAAGAGCGATCACATCGGTGAGTGTTTCCTGGAGGAGGATTACTGACGGCCTTTCGTTAGCAGAGCTAAGTAGTTGTTGCAAGACTGCCTTCCTTTTGCGGAAGCTGGCGCAATTCCATTGCCAGATAACTAGATTGCTTGAGTTCGCCATTTTACTTACGTAGTGGGGGCGTACCGAGCAGCGCAAGCTGTCTGTCGGATTCTAAAATTTGGAGCCTCGCTGTGTGCTCGTTCAGTTGGAGCTTGATGGGGCTAATTTCGGAAACTATGTCCGATCTTAGCTGGTCAAGCAGTTGCTTAATCCCCGAGACGTTAAGCGTCTCCTCGTCGTCCATGGGCTCGGGGCTCGCCCTGCGTTTAGCGCCTCTGTTAAGAGAGGCGGCTGCTGCGACAGCTTGGCCGCCGATCGCGCGTTCTCTCTGCTGCATTTCCTGCAATAATGACTTAATTTCAGACAGTTCCTTTTTAAGAGACGCGTTTTCGCGCTCGAGTGATTGAATTTTGCCTAGCGTTTGCTCTTGGAGTTGCCCTTGTTGTGCGGGAGCACGGGTCTCACCTGTTTTAGCTGCCTTTTCCGCCCAGGTGGGTTGTGAGTTGATCCGGACCCGGGATCTGCTCCTGGATCTCGATCTAGAACGTTCCGCGGTGGCGTTCCTGGGAGCGTTCGTAGTTGGCGTTGTGGCTGGAACTGGGGTTCCTCGACCCCCAGCGTTGCTCGTTGCGTTGTTCTTGTTGCCGCGTTTCCTTCCTCTTCTGCGTCGTCTCCTCACGACATAAGGAACTTGATACCTGTTTTTGCAAGTTCGGTCGCCGGTGAGGTGAGCGTCTCCACAAAGCGCGCACTTGGGTTGCACACATTCGTGTCCGTTTGTGGTTTGCAAAGTTCCGCACTTTTCACACACTTTTTCGGTCGGTCTGGGGCAAACGTCGTGGACCGACCCGTCCGCAGTTGCGGCAAGTGTCTATTTGCCTCTTGTACAGCGTGCAGCGCACCATGTTGGGGCCGCAGCGCACATAGTTGGGCACTTTCATGCCATTGAACAGTATGATCACGGTAGTCGACTCTTTTATGCGCCTGACTCCGAGCACCATCGGGTTTCTGGGTGTGACAAAAAGGCTTTGCAGTGCAGCTTCGGGCAGATCGGCATCGACGCCTCTGACCACGCCTCTGCAGGTATTACCCGGAGGCGTAATGTATGCCGCGATAGGGTGCCGTTTATCCGCCAAGATAATCTCTCGGACCTGGGAGTATGCAGTGGCGTTCAGTTCGGAGGGTGTGCTTATAACAAAGATATTCTGCATTGCATTCGCACACACGATATCCTCCTCGGCTGCCACCGGGGGCAGCTTGGCCGCCATTAAAATGGCGTTCGTGACTTTGATCTGACTGCATTTTCGCACGTCCAGCCCTCCCCCCGGGCGGACGACAACTCGAAAGTGGGATTTAGGCAGGCGCGGTAGCCTGGAGGCTGCGGCAACCTTTCTTAGCTGGCTGGCTTGTTTGGCGCCAACGCGGGTGCCTTTTTGCGTTGCCTTGCGCGTCTCGTTCTCGACGCAGGTTTTGTCCGCGTTCCGCTTTCTGTGAGCGGTAATCCAGCCGTTGGACTCGGCGTCTTCTTTGGAGATTTGCTCTCCCTGCACCATTGCCTCGTAAGGCATGGCGGAATGTTCTAGAACGCTCTTGGGCGTCGGCTCAGCGAGCGGCCACACCTTCCCGCGCTACGGCGGAGCCGATGTCGTGCCAAGCAAAATTAGGCTTAACCCTTGGTGTCGGAGAAAGGACACACAAGAAAGGTTTCAGTGGACCTACCGTGATAGATGCGCCATCCAACTGCTCCTTGTAACTTCCCGGAGTCGTTGCAGCAGAAATTGTGACGAAAAAGCACATTGGAACAAGTAGGACAACTTCGGTTGGCGGAGCTGATGCGGACACGTCCGCACGTCACGCCGCCATCTAGCGTCCCCGACGAAGAAGAGAGCCAAACAAACAAACAAACAAACAAACAAACAAACAAACAAACAAACAAACAAACAAACAAACAAACAAACAAACAAACGCACTGAAGCTATAATAAAACAACAATAATATAAGAAGAAAGTACAATTGCAACAAATAGTAGCCCAAAAACGTATTTTAACCATAATGAACTTAAAGAGATCGAGTGTTGATATTAAAGCGCTAACCAAAAGATCATTATGCTGATTAATCAGAATGCAACATGAAACGCAGGTACAAATGAATGTGTTCTTAAAGAAGGCGTTATTATGTGGCGCTAATTAAAAATTGTGCAAATGAGATTGTCAATCACTACATAACATTTTCATTACAAAACAATCCACTTCTGCGAGAGAGACAGAGGAAAGGGGAAAGGCATCTGCAGGGAGGTTAACCAGAGGTGAAGATCCGGTTTGCTACCCTACGCTGGGCAGAGAGGGGAGGGGAACGTAACGTGATAACAAAGTAGAGATGAAGAAAGAAAGGACCACAGACATACAATCACAGTCGGTCACTGTTGCCTCATACTGTCACCGCACGGCACAGTAGCACTTGCAGCACTATATACATCTGTTCCGGCTACGGTCGCTTGTCCAATTCTGTTGCCTTTAATAATTGCAACAGTGCCCTCGTCGCCCTCTGCTGCGATGGCTTGTGATGGGGACATTTTAAGATAAGTTCCTCTGTTAGAGGTCTTCGGTCAAAGCGCGCTATCGTGATTGCGAGCGAATCGTCTCTGTAAATTATAGCGAGGATCGTCACAGAGAAGGTGTTGAAGAGTCCCCTCGTTACCACAGTCATTACACGAGGCGTTGTCGGTCCATCTGATTCGGAAAGCTGCACGGTAGCTTCGCGACGGCAGAGTTCAGCTGGAATGCAAAGGCGTAGAGAGGAGTCTAGGTTGTGCAGCCGGTTGTTTTGAAAACTTCCTGTGTTCCACAAGGAGAACGTGATATCACGGCTGAGCATTCGAAGTTTTCTAGCGGCATCTGGCCTTGATAATGGTATCGGCTCCTCTTCGTCGCCCTGAAGAGCCGAACGAGCAGCGTTATCGACGTGTTCGTTCCCTATAACGCCGCAGTGAATTGGAAGCCACTGAAATGTCACGTGGTGTCCTTTCTTAGCCAAGGTATGGATTAGTTCTTTAGTCTCGAATACCAGTTATTCCTGCGGTAGACGCCGCAGGGGTGATAGCAAAGACTACAGTGCTGCCTTCGAATCACTGAATATTGACCATCTTCGAGGTTGTTCTTGTCTGACGAGACGAAGTGCAGCGCGAAGAGCTGCAAGTTCCGCAGCCATCGGTGTCGTTGGGTGACCTGTCTTGAAGCTGATGGTGGTGGCTTTCGCTCCAGAGGCTCCAGAGGACCATGGTTCCAGAGGAACACTGGAGAGTTGCCGATCCATCAGTATAAATATGTACGTGGTCGGCGTACTTCTCGTGCAAAAGGAGCAGAGTTGTTTAAGAGCAGGTGATGACAGCTCAGATTTTTTCCTGATTCCTGGTACGGTGAGGGGAACTGCAGGTCGAGCCAAACACCATGGAGGAATCGAAGGCTTAGTTGCGGGGCTGAAGCCTGATGGAAGGCAGGTGTAATAATCGGAAATCGTAGTACAAATAGATGCCTGCGGCCTTTCTGACGGCAGTGTTGCCAGATGGTGGAAAAGGGCACGAGCGACGTGCCTAATGTGCATTCTCAACATTTCCCCCACAATGTGTGTTTGTATGGGTTGGTCCCGGGTAATCACAATACTCGCTACTGTCGATGTGCTTTTTGGCAAACCAAGACAGACCCTGAGAGCCCGAGCTTGAATAGCCTGTAGAGCATGCAGATTTGTCTGGAAAGTGTTGGTCAGTATGGGCAAACTGTATCTCAAGAAGCCCAGAAAAAGAGCCCTGTACAATTCCAATATTACATGCACTGACATTCCCCAAGTCTTTCCGCTCAGAAACTTGAAAAGCTGGGAGATTGCTGTCAGACGCTTCTTCAAATAGGTAACGTGTGGGCTCCATGACACATCTCTATAAATGATTATGCCAAGAAATGTGTGAGTCTTCTCATAAGAAATTACCTGGCTATTTATTGAGATGGCGTAGGGTGTCATTGGCTTACGAGTGAATACCATTAGTGCACATTTGTCTGATGAGCTTTCAAGACATTGGTTGCGGAGGTATATAGTTGATAGAGCAGCAGCTTTTTGAAGTCTTGCACGTATCTAAGGACGTGTCACACCTGAAGTTCATATACATATGTCGTCTGCGTACATTGATATCTTGATCGCTGCTGGCAGATGATCAACGAGACCAATAAGTGTGAGGTTGAATAGGGTAGGGCTTAGTACGCCGCCTTGAGGAACACCTCGGTAGGTGTTGTGGGTGCGGTTTGACCATCGCCGGTACACACAAAGAACGATCTCATAAAAAGGTAATGAGAAATCCATTGGAAAACTCGACCACCTAGGCCAACCATCTCAAGACCATCAATGATAGCCTCGTGAGATACGTTATCGTACGCCCCCTTGAAATCCAAGAACAAAGCTGCAGATAATCTTTTGCGTAACTTTTGATGCTGGACATACGTAGCGAGATCAACAACAGTCTACTGATGAGTGATTTCGACGAAAACAAGACATGCAATTTGGTAACATGTAGTGTTCCAGGTACCACTCCAAGCGGACAAACATCATCTTTTCCATTATCTTTCCCACACAGCTGCTCAGCGCTATTGGGCGGTATGAGGAGAGTTCTAGTGGGGACTTGCTTTGCTTCAGGAGAGGGACCAAGCGGCTTGTCTTCCATTCCTCGGCAACCATGCCATCTCGCCAATATACGTTGTATAGGTGTAACAGTTCTCTCCTTGCGCCATCACTCAGGTTGCTCAAGGCGCGGTAGGATATTCCATCTGGTCCCGCGGATGAAGAACGCCTGCATAGAGCAAGAGCCGCTTGTAGTTCCTCCATTATGAAAGGAAGATCCATGCGGTGGTCACGTGAAACAGGCATGTGACTGGGGGCTGGAAAGCCTGGACCGATTGCTTCGCCAGCGATCTTTGCACAAAAGTCTTCTGCAACATCAGCATCCAGTCGCCTCTGGAAGAGGGCTAGTGCTTTGAATGAGAAGCGTTGTTCATGGAGAGAACGTAGACCACGTATCGTTCTCCAGACGCGGGAAAGTCGCTTTCGGGGGTATAGTGAGTGGAAAATGTTGTCCAACGTTGAGATGCCAATCTATTATTGCGACGTTGGATTTTCTTTTGTGGTCTTCTGGCTGTCCTAAGGTCTTCGATGGATTTTGTACGCCGGTAACGCTGCTTCGCACGACGACAGAGTGCACGAAGTCACTCTAACTCTATATCTAATTCCGTGTGCTTCGACGAAACGGTGACCGTGCGCGTGGCGTCTGGCATTGTAGACTTGATTGTTTCCTCTAATCCAGAGGACAAGCCCTCTCTACAAGCATCTCCCATGGTGGAAGTAAAATTAGTCCAGTCAATTAATCGAGTGGTGTTCCGTGGGAAGGACCTGGACATCCCTTTGATGACAAGATACGTGGGAATGTGATCACTCCCGTGTGTCTCGATAGCTGAAAGCCATTTGACACATCTTGTGAAAGAGCTGGAGACGAAAGCTACGTCAAGAGAGCTGCCATAATTCACGCCTCGTATAAACGTTGGGCTGCCGTCATTCAGGAGTGAAAGACCGTGGCGCTGCAGGCGAAGTGTGCAAGTCTTTGCCTTCTTGCATGTGTCCTTGTGCTTCCCCATGCCATATGGTGCGCATTAATATCTCCGATGATGACGTATGGAGCAGGGCACACCGACAAGATGTTCGTTAATCTTTTGGGGTCAAAATTACTTGAAGGCGATATATAAACGCCTACAAGCGTAAACATGAGTTTGCCCTTTTTAATTGTTAGGCAAACATATTGATTGTTATCATAAGGCAGAATCGGCTGGCGAACATAGGTCATTTCTCGACGAATAAAAACGACGAATTTGCTGCATGTATCAGTTGTTGCGGATATAACAGCTTCGTATCCCGATAATCTGACTGGTTTTGACACGTTAGGCTCACATATGTCAATGATTGGGAACAAATTGGTATATATATACTAACGAAAGTCTGAAAGGCTTGACTTTAGTCCTCTTGCGTTCCAGTGGATGATTGACGCTGCCTTGACTTCTTCTCGAAAGGATGGGCGATGGTTGGCCATATCTCTATTCGAGCGACTCAAGCACTGGGCTTAACGCATCCAGTACTTTCAGTGCACTTCGAGCAGACGTGGTTCCAAGGTTCGACAGAATCACTCGAATGTCATCTATGAGGGGACGCAACGTTGAAATGACTTGATGATCTGCTTTGGGCGTGTCATCAACGGTAGGAGTAGGCTCCCGAGCGGGCTTTACAATCTGTGGTTCTGTGAGAAGTTGCTGGCTCGAAAGCGCAGGTCATTCTTCCTGAGAAAGATTCCTTTCAGCTGACTTTCTTGTGCAGTTCAGCCCCTTTTTGGCCTGATTGGAGAATGCGGGTGCTACATTGGAAGGGCCCCTCTCCTTTCGTGTCTCAGCCTTTATTGAGGAGGTTGGGTGACGTCGACGCCGGATCGCTTCAGCAGCCTCCCTGTGTGTCGAATTGTCCCAAACCATTTGCTTGAGACCAGCGACCTCTTGATGCGAGGGCAGTCCCTAGAAGAGGCAGCATGGCAACCATTACAGTTGCCGCATTTTAGGATAGTAGCCCGGCAAGTGTCCTCCGCGTGAGGTTCAGCACACCGGGGACACAATAACGAGTTTGGACATACCCCCTTGACATGTCCAAGCCTAAAGCACTGATTGCATTGAAGAGGCTTTTGTACGAAGGGCCGAACAGGGTGTCGGAAGTGACCGACTTTGACATGAGATGGTAGGCAACCTCTTTTGAAAATCAGTTTGACGCAGCGCGAAGTTCCAAGGCAGCTCACACGCGTGATGACAACACCCTCACTTGCTGGTTTGACGAGGATATCCAAGTCCGCGTTGGGAATGGCGACATCAATGTCATAAATTACACCTGCTGTGGATGCATCATCCATCGGGATATAAGAACGTACTTTGATGCGTCCTAGCTGCGATATTTGCTTCAGTTTTTCGAGTGCGCTCCCGTTGGAAACATCGTTTGCGAAAACATTTTTGCGTGTATTTATCCGGATGTCCTTAATTTCATTCGGCCCGACTCCTTCCAAGAAAACAGATAGTTCTTGCCTGTTCCGCAATCGGAGGTTGCTTGAGGGTTTCTCGGGTAAGAACGCGATGGCGTGAGGCCAGCGTTCAGGCCTTAACTTCAGAGTCGCCGTGATCGCTTGTGTTGATGTATTCACGTTGACAGACTTCCTTTTGGCCCTCTTTCTGCGGACAGTGATGAAGCTATCATCCGATGAGTCTTCATCCGACATGGAGTACAGCTCAGTGTCCTCGGTGGCACTGAGCACGCTTCCTCTCTTCCTCGTGAAGAGAGGAACAGAGGAAACATCGCCTTGATGACCTCTGGCCAGGAGGGCCTCTGGAAGGCTCCGCGTCCATGGCCACAAAACTGGGAGCCGAGGCACGAGGAAATTCCGAAGATTTCGCCAGAAACCAGAGAACACAGATAGAGGCGTTCTACCAAGAAGACACTTCGTCGTTTGAAGTAATTACGGCACTCAAACAAATAGTTTTTCATTAACTAAGTTATGCGAAAATGCGCAAAGTATGTGGAACCGGCCTACGTTTCTATATTTAATAGTTATGCGATTGAGCAAACGTTCGAAAGCAATAAAATATTTTATCAATTGTACCGGAAGAAATGTATGACCTCAGTCTTCGTTTAAATAATGAAAGCGTTTATTTAGTCTTGATCTCATAAGGCACCGTATTCCTCAGCTTAATTAATGAAAAGAAGTTGTTTGAGCGCCGTAATTAGTGAGAATATTTGGCAGAAATGGGGTGTTTTGTATTTGAAATCATTACGGTGTGATTAATAATCTAATTTCTATCAGTTAACTGAAAAAGATTGTGCTTAATAATGATGCGACAAGGAAATATTCCGAGATTATATATAACCAAATCACCAATCCGAAGTATATTGAGATAACGAAAGAGTGGAGACACGTGAGAATCGCGTGGACTCCACCCAATCGCACGTATGGCTTGATGTTGAATTCACTGAAACGGATCCAGATGAGTTTTGTAAGTTAGTCACCAAGAAGCAATGCAATTGCTTCACTGAGTATCGACAAATGCATAGTAAATTGCGATTAAGGCATGTTGTTGGAAGTAATGTCGTACTTTAAGAGATTGATAAAGAATGACAATACTTGTGTGATGTTGTCACCTGCTGGCTTGGTATGGCTTGCATGAACATGGTCAATTCCATAACTCGTTAATTTTGTACTGAGAATGGTACTGTGTACTTCACCGGGTGGGGTAGGATAAAAACAATGAATATGCTGTATGATGACAGCTCGCAAGAGGATGCGATGGGAAATGGGACGAAGTAGTCATGAAAAAAATGCTCAACGCATTGGTTATAACTTGAGTTCTGTCAGAAATCGTGACACCATTATGTACAATGCTTGTTAAGTGAAGGTAGACGGTGTTACTAAGAAACGAATTGATTAATTGCCATTGCTTGTTAAGTTTAGAACCAGAACCCATGATTTTAGTCTCGTAATAACATCTCATTTAATTTTAATGGTTTTTTAAGAACATTGCAGCATTATTTGTAGAGCCGTTAAAACCGCAGGTTAAATGACTGCCATGTAGTTCTTTTCTTTTTGCACAAATTATTTTTTACGCAGTGAGAGTAGCAAGCCTCGTGTCAGTCATTGTTTGCAAAGAGCAGAATATTTTTTCTAACAAGAGACTGTTTTAGTTGAAGCAGTAATGAATTAAGTGACCATTAAATGAAACTCACTGTAAGCTGACTGAACACGTTACATCTTTTAACCATGCACAGTCAGAAGGGTTGAAATCCGGGCCTTTTGGTACATACTTGAAGGAAAAAACTGGTCTAAAAACACAGAGGACAAGGGGTCGTTATGGTGTGAAACACAAAGGACACCAGTCATTGTGGTGTGAACTTCTCCTCTTGTCCTTTGTGTTTTTAGACTATTTTTTTCCCCTTCAAGTGTGCACAGTCAGCTTACAGTGAGTAAATGGCGGAGCTGGGCCATCTGTATATACATGCTAAAACAATGTTCTTATCGTCGATAGCGAAAGATGGGTGATCAATTTCCACCTATAAAGGACTTGTAGCGCGAAACAAGAAGGTTGAGGTCTGATCTACGTTTATAAGATATAGTGGGAGACTCAAACAGTTGCACCACCATGGTCAGATTATTTACGACCACAATATTCAACTGCATAGAAAGAAAAAGAGTAAAGGTTCCTGCCGCAGTCGATAATCCAGGTTTCAGATGCACATTCAACAGAAAAGTGGAACCGTTGTGACGACAGAAGCAACTGGAATTGATCGAAATGTTTTAGCAAGCTGCGCGCGTTAAAGTGAACTGTACTATACTTTTTGGTGCAAAGAAGGGCGTCGAGGTCGTTGGTAGAAACGTATGGCATGAAAAAGGGGAAAAGGATGCGCGCGCAGGTTTAACTGAAAACCTTCAGATCAGATTCATCACGTATACGAAAGACCCTGCCATGAGTCTATTGCCTTCCTTTAATCGTACAGGCATCAGTCCAGAGGATCTGCCACGACTTTTCTTTTGAGTTGCAGTACTTTGCCGAACAGTCGCTTGTCATCGGGCGTGAGGTGATCGTTGACAAAGAGTAGGGCGGATTGAGCACTCGGGTGGCCAATAGGACGAGCGAGTAGCCGGGACTTTCACGTTTTGCTGACGAATTCAGTCTTTTTTGTGTGAGTCTGAAAACGAGCGATCATGTTCATTGAGTTCTGGCCTGCCAGTATGTGGTGTAGAAACTCGATGTCGTTTTCAGTGACAGGACAATTTATATTTGTGCCATTCGTCGTTAAAATCCCCATGCAGTTTTCTCCCTGAAAGCAGCGGACGCCCATGAAACAAGATTCAGCGCAAAACTTCGCCTGAAATTTGGCGGTAACCGGTTCCAAAACATCATCCAGTTTGTCTTTGAATATATTTTCTGACTGATTAATGCGTTTCGCAAGTTCCACGGTTGTGGGCATAGTGGCAAGACCAGCAGCATTATCAGCAAATAAAATATAACTGTAGTGAATGCAGGCTAAATAATTTGAAGGTACAAAGCCAAACAGGCTTGTAAGCGCGGCGCTGCTGCTGCGGCTGCTGCTGCGAAGTGTGCGGGCGCTTGCCACCGGGCGGCTTTTGTCGCTTGTCCGACATCGCAGGCGCCGACGAAGGGTGGGGAAACCTTACCAGCTGTCTGTGTCCAGGCGATCCCGTACGAAGTGGCGCAGCCCGGTGGTTTCCCAGACCCTGCTGCGACAGCCGAGGGTAGACACCTGAAGGTATGAAGCAAACGCTTAGTAGACTTGTAACCGCAGCACTGCTTCTACGGAGAAGTGCGAAGTGCTGCTGCGAAGTGTGTTTACGGACGACTTTCTTATCTCCGACCAAACAGACGTTCTTCTTTTCAACACACTCTAAAGAAAGTTTACACCCTTTGGGCCATATCTTGCCACACAACGCCAATCATCTGTCTTGCCCACATTTTCTTTCTTTAACGCTGCGAGCCGGGTACTTCCTTTAGTCACGAACGGCTTGCGCGTTATCAGCTTGACACAGCGTTCTCGACAGGAAAGTAGCGAGCGCCGAGTTTTCAAGAGAGGAAACGCAAGCAAGGCAGATGATTATTGTTGTGTGGCAAATATACACCCCAAAGGGTGTAAATTTTTTAGAGTGAAGTTTTCACACATGACACGTGCAAAACTTTTTCGAAGTTCTAGCAGCGATCTATATCGCAATTAATTAAACAGCAGTCTGCGGGGCCTCCGGACGGGTAACAGTTAGTGAAAATACGCTATGCAATCAGGATTTTTTTTCATGTCACCTTTATCGTCGGTACGATTCACTGTTTGGCGCGCATTCGTAAAGTGGGTCAGTGTCTTATATTGGGAACCTGTTCGTTTGTATAGTTTTATTATTGTGCCACAATAAGCTTCAGTGCCTAACCTGCGTTTTAGGTAATTGATAAGTTGCACGTGTTATATGGAGATAACAATGTTTATAAACAATACACCGTGTCTTAAAGATGTTGTTTCTAGGCTCCAGTAAAATGGCAGTAAATTTAGCTTGGTGTTTGAGTTTGAGTTTATTGAACGTTACATGGGGGTGTTTCATTTATCGCGTTATTTATATTGTTAGGTATTTGTTCTTTCATGTGTACTCGCTAACAATGCATAATTTCTTTGAACTCCTTTCTTTTTCCTAACTCCCTGTATCCTCCCCTCACGCAACACTCCTTCGGGAGCCTGTGAGGTAACTGAATATGCAACTGAATGACCAAATAAGCGAAGGCGTAAAAAGTGTCACAGATGCAGTCATTAGAAATAGTACAAAGGTGTCTAAAAATATAGACACAATAGAAATAAAAAAAAGAACTTTGAGGAGAAGTGTCACCACTTAATTTCAAAGTGGATGCTCACGTTATCATCATCGTTATCATCACAGCTGCATAATAGTTTTGCAGCAGTGTTCACGTGTAACTTTAAGAGAACGCTGAAGCTCAAGCTGCAGCAGAACATGCCGCTGATCATTCTCTTGCAAAATTTGCATCCTAATTTGACTTTGTACCAGTCAGAAGAACTAACGGTAGATTATGTTGCAGCAGATAATGTTCAATATTAGACAGCATGCCTACCATGATTAGCAGCACTCAGCTTTCGGGTGGAATCTTCCGGAAAATGTTATCGGGAACGGGTACAGGCGATCGCAGGCAACAGACAAATCTTTGTCATTCTCACTAAACGGAATTGAAAAAATATGAGGAAATGTCCGCAACATTTGAAAAACAATCATTCACAGTGTAGAAAAATGTGCAAATGTGGCACGAAACTAATCAGCAAATATTACATAAACGTACGCGTCGACAGCGGCAGAAAATCCGACACCAGGAAACAGCACAGTGGATATTGGTGTGATTTAGGAAAAAACCAGCCATGGAAGTATATCGATCAGCAAAGAATGCAACCAAACAAGCGTGAAGTTTTACGATATCTCAAAGCGCTGCACACTGCTGGATATATGATTGTGTTAACGCGCTGTTATAGGAGAAAATCTGCCCATTACGACTACTCGTCTGTAGCTTCTGGTAATGGCGCATAAACTATTGAGCATGTCCTATTATAATGTCGAAGTATCGGCATAGGTCGAGGTGAATCATTGTGTAGTTATTCTGTCGAATGCTTTCAGCTTTAATAGGATACCAAAGAGAAGCACTAAATTAGTTTAGATTAGCTGATAAAAATGTTCTGTCAAAACTATCTTCTCTCTAATTTAGCGGTAATAAGTTAATTATTAGAACATAAAGTGAAGGTCAAAGCACTATTTATTTATTATCGCGTCAGAACCCCAGCACCAGCACGTCAGTGTCATGTCACGGATTTCAAAGTATCGCTTAGCATTTGGCCAGTTATAGGTCAGTGCAACTTGCGAAGTTCGGTCCTTGGCTGCTTTAGAACACAATGTAGTCAGTCGTTGCCGATAAGACATTAACTACGCATGAGCAGACACCTTCAAAATCCATGACGTCATAAAAATGATCGGGTTTTACGTGCCAAAACCACTTTCTGATTATGAGACACGCCGTATCGGGGGACTCCGGAAATTGGGACCACCTAGGATTCTTTAACGTGCACCTAGATCTAAGTACACCGGTGACGTTACACGGATGACGTCACACGAGCTGGTACGGTAATTCCCAAGTAGCGGCACGACCTGTCTTTCGTTTATGCGTCTTTGGCTTTCTTTGATGTTTTACAAGGGCTATACTTAGTAATAGAGAACAAATAATTGCCTTTGACTTTGAGTATCTATTTAAAGATAGTATAGGAGAAAAGCAAATGAACCGGCACTGTAAAACTGCAAAAACGGCTGGAGTTATAGAGTTAGCACAACGACAGTATAGCGCCAGCAGGCTCTGCATTCCGTTGCATGTACATCTTCTCAAGCTGCTCTCCAATTGTGACAGCCGCCAAAATGTGACTCGCGTTCTGTCGCTGATTCTTAGTGCTGCACCTATTTTACCAAATCTAGTGCAGCAGCCGTGAAATAACATGGCAAATAGTGTCTTTTAGGCCTCCTGACTTCAGATATGCTGCAGTCCGACGTGGAGTGCGGCAACAAAGGCTGGGCGATTGCGGAGAGCAGAAGTCCAAGAAGACAAGGCTCTCTGTTATTGCGATAACAGCTATAGCAGCGCTCGAGACGCATTTGCGCCGTCACCGTTGGCGTCAGCGTTGTCGTACTGCCCGGCTGTTGAGGACACATGCGCGGCCAGCACGTGGAGGATTAGAATGTCTCCATAGAAGCGCAGTGCGTTTTGTTTGAAAAGCGACGAAATAAAGTAGAGGCACCTTAACGCTCCGTTCAGTCGGTTCTACCTGAGCCATGGAGAGCGTTCCGGCTTCCGCTGCAGGCATCAGTGTTGTGCGCATAGACATTAGCGTTCGTGCTGAGCAGCTGTGCGCGTACCACACCGCGTGAAACGTCAAGCTCAGTTTACGTAATCCTTTCTTTGGACGCGTACCGACGCCCACGGTTTTCCTTGAATCCTATCTCGTGCACCATCGAGCTGCGACACGTGCAACGCCGCAGGCACGCTCAACGCACCAGCGTTCGGAGGCGCCTTCAGTGCAACGCTGAACCTTGCTTTCGCTTTCAATGCTTCGCCTTCGGGCAAAACTGACAATTTTTAGCGCCTTCTTTTGCAGCGGCAAAAGAAGGCGCTATTCTATTGCGGCACGTATGTGCGGGTATTTATCGGTGACTAGATCAGGCGCTCATAACGTGCAATCAGTGTGCTTAAAATATTCAGCGATGTGCATTGATGTTCCAGATAATACGTGTCTGCAAACTTAAAATACTGGGTGTAAGACTAGCAGGAACAGCAATACATTTCACAACACGTGCTCGGTCTGTATTTCTTGAATCTGGCTATTAGCACTAAGTTTCTGCCAAAACGGTATGCTATGAGCACCGGCTTGACTTCCAATCTGCAATTCAAACATTCTAACTAAAAGCTAAAATTTAAAAAAAACTTGATTAGTAAAACTTTATTGATTATTAATTCTAGTGCACCACACCCTTCGAGTTTCTCAATCGTATTTCGTTGTTAGATAGCATAAAAGTGTCACCTCAGAATAAATTTTAGTTGCTGTAAGTGACTCTGGGTGTCCCTGTGGATTTTGTCATACGTGTATATTGTGTCTTAATGTACATGATACTTCACATGACGTATCGAAAATAGAAATACTGATACATGTCTTGCTGAATGTGTGATTATAAAGATAAAATATACCAAAAGATTATCTTAATATTGTACCTAAGATGCATATATATTCTATAGCGCCCAGCCCTGGGGCTATGTGGTCGCTGAATCGTCGTGCTTGTTCAGTGTATCACTTCATTTATCATGGCATTCACCAGAAGTAGCATGATAAGTGTGCCGCCAAGCAAATTTCTCCAGTTCTCATTAAAGAGCATACTTATCGATCTCAGGAAACGTTAGCGTGAAATCTAGTGTAATGATAGCCCCGCTCGTGAAAACAACATTCACAGTCGCTGAATACGACAAGAATTTCTTTCCTAGGCCTGACATTTTTGATGAAGGCATTTCTGTATCGTCACAACTTAGAAATAGAAGAAAACGGAAAGAAACACACGGAGACACTCCTTCTTGTGCAGGTCTCGCTAGCTTACGCGAGCAAGGGGGAAGAGGGAATACGAAAGTGGAGGAAAAAAATTCACCTGCAGCGATTACGATACTCCTTAATGCGAAATTTGAGCGCAGCTGAATGCATGTTCTCATTTCGCAGTACATTGGATGGCACGTACGATCTGTCTCGTGCGGCACGTTGAAAATCGTGCGAAGTGTGGTGCGGCTGCCTCGCTAATCTGGAGATCGCGAGAGACAACGCGTGGGTGACGCGTCGTTGCGATTCACAGCAGCCGCCGCAGACAGACCTCCGCTCATGCAGCGGTTTGTTTGCATATATGTGGTATCGGTGGTGCCATCGATGAACAGACGACGCGCGCTGCTGTGGCGCCATCTCGTAGCCATCACCCCTGCAAAGCCCGTCTTGCGAAGCACTCCGCTTTTCTCCTCATGCTTTCGCCACACTCTCCTCCTCCGCTTTCCACCTCATGTTCCCGCTACACCCTCCTCCCCCGCTTTCCTCCTCGCGCTTTCTTCGCTATCGCAGCCTTTTATCCGCGCTCCTAGTTCGCTCGGTTATGAGGACGCCGAGGGACGACGCCGACGCTCGCCGCAGGAATGGGCGCCTGAAAGGTGTCCTCTAAAATGACACTGCCGCACGCACGCACGCACGTGGGTTCACCACACATTTAGTCAGAGCAAGAAACTGTCTTGTCTTAACGATATGAAATCGCAGTACCTGCTGCCATTACGATAAACGCGACCTTGCCTTGACGCCCGGATGCAAGGTCCGACTGCTGAAATTTATGCCACTGCAAAAAAAAAAAAAATCTGTTGAGTAACTCAGCACTATGTTACAAAATATCCTAATAGCTTCGGTCCTTAGCAGAAAAAATTCGTGTTGTATTTTCGACTGGAAAAGTACGCACTTAAACTGGTACAGTATTTCGACCGCAGCGTAAGAATTTTCTTGCAAAAAACAAAAAGAAGTCAGCATCGCTGTAGATTACTAACAACCACGCTTCAGCTACACTTTAAGACAAAGATGATCGGTGGTGCTTATTTCCCTGCTTGTGAATGCCATTGAAATCTTCCGAATTTCAGTATGTCGCTATCTGATCCGGACCGTCTCTGACCACCTACGCACTCGCTTTGTCCAAGCCCACGCGATACCTTTCTTTGGCTGTAAATGCTAGCTCGTCGTTTCCTTCTTCGTAATTCGTGTCTCGCAGAAGCACGGTATCTAGTACTAGCCATCGTCAGTGCCCTTAAACCTCACTGTAACTACCTACGCCGTCGCGCTGTCTGTGAAGAGGTTTCTGATGAGTGAAAGCATAGACGTTACGAAAGAGTCCGAATTGGGAAGTTTTACGTAATTCGCGCAGGAGACGTTGGGCACACGATTGGGCAATGACTCAGAAGGATAGATTAGTCATCAGGAGCACCGCTTATTGTACCCAAGTGCAAATAACCCGCACACGGATTCCCAAAGCTGTTCGTAGGTGGGAACATTTCGTAACAGTGGGCGATGGCCAATCACACTGGTCGGACGAAATGCGGACGAAAGCACCCGCACTTGACGAACAGTTGTTGCAAAGTAAGACCTTTTTCCGACCCAAGGACCATGTTCACAAGACATCTCGGTGCTAAGAGCGATTACTTATTGGCCGTCGTCCGCGAATCCGCCACTCACGATACCGTAGGAGTGATAGCAAGACGATTGCTGTGGTGATGGCCAAACCCAGGCAACAGTTCAGATAAGAAAAGTTTCATTTCATTTCATTTATTTTCACCTTAAAGGCCCGGAGGCATTACATAAGGGAGGGCTTTATTCCTTGTAACAATGTTAGGAGCCCTCTACAATGAATAGGAGCCCTCTACCCTTGTTCACACGTGTGCGCACTCCACATTAACGAGAAGGAAATGTAAAGTCACACAATGAGAGAAATAATTATTTTGGAAGACGGTAGATATCAGTCTGAGCCAGTGTACTCTAGAAAGAGATGTAAATGGGAAATGAAAAGCAAGAAGGTTAAATAATTGCTCGATTGGCTACTCACCAATGTGAGGAAGGGGAGAGGGTGCACATGATAAGGCGAAAACAAATGAAAATATGAAAACGACCTGTCTGCGAAAACACGAGGAGGTCCCTTGTGACATTGAGCACATTCTTTTACACAGTCTCAATGCTTTCCGAAAACACACAAGCGCTTTTAAACCAACTCGGGTTGATACCGGATGAGACTAGGGTCCAAGGGTTCTGCTTTCTGTGAGGTGATGGTTGTCGAGTTTGCCCAGCGTGGTAGAGAGTACTGCCTATTCGCTGAAACGAGAACATTCACAAATAAGGTTGGCGATCGTCAATTTGCACCCATAAAACTGTATTCGGAAACGCCAGGCATGGCCTATTGTTCTGCCTTAGGGGAAGGGTATCGGAGGAGTGATGAAACATAAAAATGGCAGAAAGAAAGCGAGAGACATGAACTAAAGGCAAGGAGGTTAACCTTAAAGAATAAAGAGGCTTTCGTTAACCTAGGATGCACCAGTGTCCTCCTCACCCGGTGCGGGGAGGAGGACATCGAATCACTCTAGGTTATGCTTAACCTTCATAGAGGCGGCCGTTTTATGATACAATCACAGGTCCGGTAGAGCTGTTGGAAATGGTGGAACCTTTGGAACCTTTGTGCAAATGGGTACGCGTCAAACTAGGACTCGTATAAAAGGAGCGAGAGACAGCTGCTTCATGGCTAGAGGTGACAGGTCTGCCTTCATAACGATCCCAGGAACTGAGAGGCAGATGCGAGCTGGTCGGAGACACCCCAATGCAGACGCTTGGCGTTTCGCATGCTTGAAGCAAGATTGTATTCAGTCATGGTGACTAGTCACAATATAGCAGTATGAAGCCTAAGTGATGCGGGTTTATAGGCGCTCAGTATTGTGGCATTTCCAAAGCCTATAGTTTAGTCCGACTAAGTGTAAAAAGTGCAATATAGCCAGTGCTATCATTTCTACGGGTCTTCACGGGGAAGCTGAGCAGAAGCTTTGCAAAAATAAGTCGAACAGACCCACAGGTTAGAAAGATTCGCTTTTTACTTGATAATAAGTTTCCAGAATAATACATTGTTCTGTAGGCGCCCTTTTTGAGATGAAACATAATAAATTTTTAGGCTTTTCTTCTTATTAGAACCTTCACCAAGTGAAACGGCCTAGCCATCGCCAGTAAAACTTTGATTTGGGCGAGTTGGTTCATGGCTATTCAAAAGGCGCAGCGCGACTTTGTTTTTCTGTCTCCGTCCCAGTCGCGCTGCGCCTTTTGAATAGCCATCGCCAGCATACGGCTACAAAAAGTTATATACATATATTTTACCTCAATAAAACAAAAATACAATCATCCCTGGCAACACATTCGGGTGCTTTCTATCGCTTAGAACTTCATGGATGCATGCGCGGGGAACTCGAAGTTGAGCGATTTAGGTCAATTTTGATATCAGTGAAGGAAGTCGAGCGATGAGCTATACTTTGAGAAGAAATGCGACAATACAGGATAGCTCCGCATATAGTAGTCAGTGCCAGCGTTGTGCACTTCCTTCTCATCGTTAGCCCCGGTTTAGGTAAGAGAACCAGGTAACCTGCGCTCTAATTAAATTGTGTGAAATTATTGAAAATGTTGAGCAGCTTTTCTCACCGCCTTCAACGTACGCCGCTCCAGGGCTCAGTAAGTAAAACACGCAAAATATAATTATCATGGCTTTCACTGACGTACTTGACGTTTTTTGTATCATGCTATAGCGTGGAAGTGGTTTAAGCAAGAAGTTACGAAAGCTAAAGCTTGTGAACAGGCCCCGTACTTAGCAACTTTTTCTAACGTAACCTCATTGGCTGGCGTTCGCGTGCCAGCCACTCACAATGGCGATCGGCGTGATAACTAGACAACCGCCCCAGCGACGGCCTCTCGCAGACACAAATTACGTAAGCAAAGCCTTGCGAAAACGCTTGTAGGGTATTTGGAGCATCGTATTTCTTATTTCGTGAGCGCCGGAAGCACGGTATTGTGAATACGCCAAAGTGGAGCTAGTTAAGTTCGTTCTAGTAACTTTTAAACACTGTGTCGTTCTAAAGCTTTCAGCTTTTCCTCGCTTGTAACGAATGTCACTTGATTGTGAAGTGACGAAACACAGCTTATGTAACAGTCTCAGAGGAGATTACAGACGCTTTCCCGCAAAAGACGACAAGTGGGAGCTTTGCCCATTTATCGCTGTCAGAGGAAGGCAAGAAAGAAATCTATATATAAGCACAGGACGGCACGTGGCGATCAAGAGAGATCCGCGTAAGTGTTGCTGTGTGGAAGGTGCGACCAGAGCAATCACAAATCACACCACGTAGCGACCATCGCAAACGTGAGCGAGTTCTTTCAGAGACTCGTCCTCTAATTCGGCATTGCAAAACAGTTAGAAAAGAGCATCATTCCTTCTTTTCTTTTTTTTTTTTCCTTCACTAAGAGAAGGGATGGAAATCGCCTGGTGGCGACGGTGAAACGGGAGAATACAAGCGTGATTCACCAAGACGCAAGGATTTCGATTGCAATAATGAGACGAACGGCGAGTAGAGAGAAAGAAGGAATGTCCACAAAGACGCCGCCTCCGTGGAATCAGGGCTTCTAAGCTGAACCCGGAGCACTCCGTGCTCTCCTCGCATCACGCGCCTTCGGCCCGGTAATGTCATCAATCATTCTGAAGCGGGATCAGCCGGAGCCCGTTTATATTTTTTCCCCATCGCTCACCAGTGATGTCGTGGTTGTACAGAGTCCGTGTAAGATGCAGGCGTGATACTATTGCGTTATAGGCCTCTCGAGCAGCGCGCCTCTCTCCAGGGCCTGGCAGAGAAACACGGAAGCAGAGACGAAGCAGACCACTAGCGCAGCCCGAAGGGAAGACAGCTTCGCGCGTCGTCCGACTTCCACTCGGCCTAATATTTCATGGGAACCGCCAGCCCTGGTCGCGTTTCGCGGCCGTCACAGGGCAAGAACGAGCGCCGCGGGAAGAAGTCGAGTCGGCTGCTTGACAATTCCCGCCGCGGCAGCCGCCGTTTGTCTGAGTCGCGGCGCGCTTCCCTGCAGTGCTGCCGCTGCGCGGGTGCCGCTGAGACGTCCTCGACATCGGGATTCTGGGCGCGTTCCCGTCCTAATGACGCCTCCTTCCGGCCACGGCCTCTGTTCCGGATGCTTGATCTTTTTCGTTCGCTCCACTCAGGACGCGGCGCCGCGAGGCACTGTCGTTTTGGTTGTCCATTCGCTTTCACCCTGCAAGGCTCGCTGTTACCGCGTTGCTCCCGTGTTTCACCTCTGGCTTCTGAGTCTTGCGGCGTAGTACTCTTTTACCTTTTTTTCTACTCTCTCTTTCTCTCTTGTTTCCGCCATTAAGGTAGCCGCTCCTCAATTTGACGGCCAGGACAGTAAATTAGAGGACCACGTTGCTGACGCTTGTGAGCGTTTTCTTTGGGAGCTGCTACAGCAGGGTGCGACTTTCAAAAGAGAGGAGAGCCGATTTGGCTCATCAACGTTAGGAAGGAACTTCACCTAGGACACAGCTTATCTCATTATCATTACCAATCGCCGAACCGATGTTTATTTATTTACTGTTTATGAAAGAAAAAAAAAAACTGAATTGCAGCGTCTGATGTCAGTTGAATTCTTTTTTTATCCCATGCTTAAGGATGAGGATAACAAAATTTCAAAGGACGAGTATAAAACACGGTATCCTTGCAGCAACCTTAGACAACCTAATTCTATAACATGAAGCTCATAAAAGAGCTTGAAGCAGAAAATTTTGGCTCATTGTCCTTTGATTCAAACTAAACCAATAATTTGTAAGTTGAGTTTTTAAAAAACGGATGTGACCGCGAGGTAATGAGAGAATGTCAAACTATAATTTACCGCATTATTTTATTCGCTTTTAAATATGTTATCATCTGCAGTTTACCGAATTGCGATATACGTTCTATATGCGTAATTTCGGAGCTGTAATGATAATTTTAATACTACTTACTTTTAATAATAATTTTAATAATAATAGTACAAAAAAGAGTACCAGACACAGCATACAGGACTGCGAATATCGCAGAGCGCTTGAAGGGTAGATCTTGGGAAGCAGCAGGCAAACCACAGATAACCCAAACATTACACAATAAAACAGAAACGCATACACATAATGAACAAACACCTAAATAACCTTCATTTGCAGGCAATTGTATAGACGCATACAAAGCATAGAGCACACGCCGATTGAATGATAACTACGAAGCACAAAACGTAAATTAAGATCTCAATCAACTCAATCATTGTAGCGAAGTAAGAAACATGATTGAAAAAAGGTATCATAATAGGTAATTTATCCCTGAACTTAATACTTCGATACCATAACATGGAACTTAACCCCCTATTCAGAAATGCACCTTGACTTGAAGTCCATGCTTGACTTGATCTAAACGATGCCTGCCCTGAACGCGCCGAACGTAGTGCAATAATCGTCTTGGGTATCGCTCACACAAGGGGATAAGGCATCGGGGATACGGGATAAGGGATAAGGCATCACAAGACTTTGTTTAAACTTATATATTTCCTTGACCTGAAAAACACTGCGGAAGGGGGGCGGAGAGGGGAGCTTACGGAAATTGAAACTTTGCCCTGCAGAATTCTTAAGTCTTAAACTTTTCGATAAGATTTATATACCATTGGCAGGTCAACAGCTAAATTCTACGGCAGTCATTGAAATTGGACTTTTCATGAAAATTTATTCAGTGCCTAGCCGTGGCCTTTTCGGCGTTTCACGAGCATTTGATTAGGGAAATGCGGACTTCCGCTTAAGGTTTCATTTTATGCAGACGGATTTTCGAGATTTGCAGAACTAATTGAAGGACGGCGACGCTGTAAGTGTGTGTGTGAGGGGGGGGGGGGGAGGTTATGGAGCGGTAGGAGGAAGGGGAAAGGGAGGGGAGGCGCAATGGCCTTCGGAGACAAAAAGGTTCGCGAAATTAATTTGGCTCCGTTTTCACGAAGTACGATAAAGAATTTTTGCCCCCATGGAAGCCGGCAATCGTTATGTTCATTAGACGCCTCGAAGGAACACTCGGCGCTGATGGGACTTCCCTTTTTCTGTTTGTTTGTTTGTTCGTTTTTTTACTCATAAGACAGCACTAATGCGAAAGTAGCGACCATCACCTTGTGCTTTGTATAAGCTATAACGTTGGCTACTTTGTTCTGCTCTCTGACACGCGAAAGAAAAAGCGCAAGATGAGAGACTGCGGCGACGCTCGACTCCACTGCACCACCTCCAAGCGCTTCCTTCCCGATATCACACGGCCCCCCGCCCCGCAGCGCCCGATGGCGGTGCGTGTAAGCCCCGCATCGAGATGTCGCAGCTCGCGTCGCGAAGGGCCCACCTTCACCGATGGCGGCTGGAGCTGCGGCGCGCCACTTCACCTTCGCTCTTAGCGGCGGCCGCCCAACAAGAGAACAGCACGCGCGGCTTAACAGACAACGTACGCCTGAGAATCGGCGGCTATTGATTTCTTTTCGGAGGAGGGCGCTACCCTTCCCTTCACGGACTCCGGCGCCCTGCTACATTATCGTGGCCTGGGCCCTCGCAGCCGACGCTTTTTATGGCGCGCGCATCCCGGCACATAAAACACGTCCGAATTAGGGATAAAATCGAACGCGTTCCACCGGCGCCGCCTGTGGAGATCCGCGCACAACGCCAGTGCGTTCCCGCGGGCGAGAAGAACGGGGCCACCACGACGTCTTCTTCTTGGTCGTTGAAAAGCATAGCGTGCAGAACGGCTGTGGGATGAGGGAAGGAATTTATGCCGCATGACGAAAGAAGAAGAGGCAGACAGCGACGGTGCCGTACGCCCTCATCCATGAAACGTCTGCGAGTCCGTAGCCTGCGGCAATGGAGCCGTTATCGGGGCAGCGTGTCTTCCTGACAAGTCTAGCAGGGCTCGGAAAGGGCCCCACAGAGCGCCTTCCCATACAGGCGTCTTCAGCGCGATAGCTCGCTTTGCGGAGAGAGCATAGCCAGCCTTTCCTCTTGTCGTACTGCTCAGGTTGTTACCTGCTCACTCGCAATGCAACCTTGTGTGCGCTTCTTTTTTTTACTTGTTGGTTGTCAAGATGTTCGTTAACAAGATCACGCTGGTTTACGTCTGCATATCGGGGCTTATCGACGGAGAATATGAAAGAGATCAGTGGAGGGTGCGGACCTTTTAATGAGACGAATGGAACCTCAGTCTATTGGTTACAAGTGCCTAAAAAACTGACCTATTATTTTCGTCACGGCTAAGCTTAGGGACGACCTTGTTAACGTGCCCACGAAAGCCACTGTTAGCATACATAAACGTGAATATAACTCGGGAAGGAAGCGGTGCGCTTTAGTCGATTCCGCCATGAAAGACGCAGAGCAAGCAAAAGCACGCACTTAACTTTCCTGCGTGATACTCCTCGTTACCAACTTTTTATTTATTCTTCATTTAGTGCCTGAAATCGCTAACCCCGTCGAGATGCAAGCATTTATTTTTTTTTTATACCGGTGCAAACATTGTAACATTACACTACTATACTATAGGGCGATTTCACATTGTACACCAAGTTGAAAAATACTGTGATAGTGTTTCCGCTGGTGCTTTGGGCGAGATGAAGACACCAAGTGCAAAAATACTGTGATAGTATTTCCGCTGGTGCTGTGGACGAGATGAACAACAGAGGGGGCCCATTTCGCTAATCCTAACCATGCGAAGCCAACAGATAATGCAGCCAAGAAAAGCATACGGGAACTTATTATTATTATTTGTTGTTGTTTGTAATTGGAGTATAGAAATGGTAAGCTAAAGGGAAATGAAAGTGGGCGAAAAAACATCTTGCCGCTTGTGGGAGCCGAACCTACATGTGGAGTAAACCCGCGTCGTTTATTCCTTCTTATTATTATTTTATTTTTACTAAAACGCTCCTCGAACGTGTCGCTTGATGGGCATGCGTTCAGAGCGTATCGCAAAAAAAAAAAAAACCGAGAGCTGTAAAATTGAGCTGCTAAAGGGGTGAAAAAAAAGGAAAAAAAAACATGCAACTATGTTGTCCAGCTCTCTGCAGGTTCGCACTCGGCTTCCAATTTCCACTTCGGTGGCAATTAATGAACGTATGTGCAGCGCTCCATCCCAACTTCTTTCCCACGTTTTGTATCCCATTCACGCCCCAGTGCTGCCGACTTGAGGCTCGCGCACGGCAGCGCATATTTTGCGCAGGTTATTGATCGGCAGATTGCCCGAACATTCTTTCTTCCGCCGATTGAAATACTTAGCACATGCGAAGGGAACGCTCGCGCTGCGTGCGACGGATTCAGCGCTCTGCCGTCCGATTTCTTTCCTCCTGACTGCGGCGGTGCTCGGGAAACGATCTCCGCTCGAATGCCTTGGCTTTCACTTCCGAAAAAAGAAAAAAAAAGAGAAATGAAAAGATCTTGTGTTTCAAATTTATCGTCCCTGTTCTGGCGACGAAAGTTAATTTTGAAATTCCATAATGCGATTTCGCTTTCACTTATTTAATAAGTTTTGCTAACGTTGCAGTCGGGAAGTCGGTCGCCGTTAAGGTGTTTCCACTTAGAGCAAAAAAGTTATTAATAAGAAAGCCGACGAATCTGCGCACGTTCATTCCAGCTGCAGTGAGGATACTAGCTTCTGAACCTAATCTCGTCGGTTGAGGTGAAAGCATAAAAATTTATGTATCTATAGATTGAACTCCGTGCAAAGTGTTGGAGACGAAGTTTGCAAGCTTGGAAGCTGAGCCTCAACATATCTCCGAGCGCTCTGTGTCCAAAAATAGAATAAAAACGTGTAATAGTAGGAGATAAAATCAATCAATCAATCAATCAATCAATCAATCAATCAATCAATCAATCAATCAATCAATCAATCAGTTAATTAAATTATTAATTAAATAATTAATATTTGCTTTACATGCTCAAGAACGGCCTATACACTTGAATATACTTGAAAGGGGATTTATTCACAATGTTGTGCAAGGCCACAGAAAAACATTTCAAACCAAGGAACGTGACCTTATTGTCTTGCGCCAGCTGGGCTGAGGGCGCAGAGCTGCTTGCTTTATTTTCTTCAGTGCCCACCGAGTATTGCCTTTGTCCCTCATTACATTGGCTTCATAGACGAAGAGGACCCATTCTGGTGTCTCATGATGACGTGACAACCGGAGGGTCGTGGTAGGGCTTCAATTAGGCGTCTGATGGGGTCCCGACAGTATTTGTCGGTGGAAGATTTCACTGGCTTAACGACGTAGTTTTTTTAATTGCCTTTATTTTCCATAAACATACAATTTACGGGGGATTCAAGGACAAAGTTGCACACAGTAACTTGACGGGCCTTAAAACCCTGTCTGAAGGCAGCAGCGGCAGGCACATGCACTGATTCAGGACTAACAGCACAAATAATACATAACAATACAATACAATGTTGGCATCAACTTGTGCTGGCAAAAAAAGAAAGTTTGAATATAAGAAGAAACACTACAAAAGATCAAGCAAATCCGCAGTTTACACATGAGAAAAAAAATGCAGTAAATTGCAATTGCAAAACGCAGCATGAAGCAGCAAATTCGGTCATGTTCAAATTTCGCTGAAAAACTCGTGCAAACGCGAAACAGGGCAGGACTTGACATCGATATTATTGCGCATTAATGTGTAAGCGATGATGTAGCATTTGAAAAGTGTAGTTGGTTCGAGGACGTGGCACATGCCATTGTTCGGGTGATCGTGTGCTGTACTCTGTTCTGTTTCTAAATAACTGCGTTAGGAACGTAATGTATGATTGGTTTTGTTTCTTGCCTTTGCGATAGGCTAACGACAGCCTGAAGTCTAACAGAGTGTGCAGCGTGAGTAATTTCAACTGCTTGAAGAGAGGTGCAGTATGAGCATCTGCTGGAGCATTACAGATGGTACGAATTACCTTTTTTTTTGAAGCCAGGAAAAATCTATTTCAGTTGGTAGCAGATGTCGTACTCCACACCATACAGCAGTAGTGTGTGTGACTCAGGAAAATAACATTGTATAAGAGAAATGTAACTTCGCGTGGCAGTGGTTTTAAACTGAACAGTATTCCAGCGACTTGCGCAAGTTTTCCTGAAAGGAAGTGATCAGTCCATGACATGTGGCTATGAAAAAACACCCATAACGTTTTCACAGACCGGACAAGCTCAATTCTTGCCCATTGAAATGTCAGTCCCTAAATTCACGAGCTTATTTTTAACTTTAAATAAAATAGCTTTCGTTTTTTCAGTGTTACTTTTTAAGCCATTGTCCTGTGACCATGTATGTATTTCAGTAAGGACAGAATTTGCAGTCGAAATTAGGTTTACAATATTATTTGACGAAAAAACCAGGGTAGTATCATCTGCGTAGATGATATATTTAGGTTTGCTATCCACAAGAACAAGATCATTTACTTATACATAGACAAGAAGGGGACCCAATATGCTCCCTTGGGAAACTCCAAGTTTTACTTGCTTGATCTGGGAGCAGACACCATTTATTTCGACAAGTTGACTCCGCTGCTTTAAATAAGATTGAATATGTCAAAAGTAATACCACGAATACTGTAGTACTCTAGCTTCTTTATTAAATGTTCATGATTGATAGAGTCAAACGCTTTGATGAAGTGGATTAGAACACCAAGCGTGACCAGTTTAAATTCAGTTTCTCAAAATCAATTCTTTTTGTTCTTGTAGGGCAAGCTGGGTCGACCTTCCTCTTCGAAAAGCATACTGCAAGTCAGTTAACAGGCTGTGTTATTCTAAGAAATTTGTTGACCACGACGTTCATTTAACGATCCGATACGAACTCTGATACTTAGCGGCAAACTTTGAAGAGATGCCAGGAGTCTGACACGGTGTACAGAGCCACACAAACGAGCCAACGGGAAAGATGTGAACAGGCCTGTCAAAGTCAAATCCTTCTTTCTGAAGGCCTTATGTGACTGATGTAAATTAGTCTGCTAGCTGGCTATATTATTTGGCGCACTGGGGAGAGGGTATGAGCCATTGCGTTGCTGTATGAACGTGTTCCACGTCAGCTCTCTGAATTTTCACAAATTGCGCCGATTATTCAACTCGGATCTTCATGAAAGTGCATCGATCGGATGTATGAACCTACGTGGACCACCGGGATACCCAATTCCGAGGTAGGCGTCCATTTATCCGGCATTTAGAACCGATTTTGTGACCCACGAAGAGCGCCCACCGGCCTCGGCTTCGGCCGAGGGAAGCGGTAGGCTTACTCTCAGGCCGCATCGAGCCGCAGCCAATTACCGACCAATCGCTAATTTGACAAGCGGACAGTGACCCAATATGTCGACCGCTATGAGAATTGAGGTCGATGGCGAAGAAATTTCGCCGGATCAGCTCACGAGAGCCGAGGGGTGGAAAACCGCCGGCGAGAAGTTGAAGCAAAGGAGCCACGCAAGCCAAGATGGCGCCGAAGCCACAGTTGACGTCAGCAACAGACGTGGCGATGACATCGATGGCACCACTGACAAGAGCCTTCGTCACAGGATGAAGCGAGTAAACAAGGGCAAGCTGCTCAAGGGCGCGAGAATGCCGGACCTCCCGCGCGAAGACGTGAAGATTGTAATGCGGCCACGCGGCGGGCTTCAAGTGAGCGATGTGGCCCGGGTCGAAATCAGCCGAGCCATTACTGGGGCGGCCCAAGTCGATGCAATTGCAGCAAGAGAAGATATTATTTGTCCAAACCATCAACAGAACATAATCGTCGTGAGTACCTCGAAGAGGGAGCACGCCGAAAAGTACGCCATGGTGAAACGCATCGACATTCGAGGAACGGCCCACGAGGTGAGCACTTACGAATCGGCGCCTCACGGAACAGTTAAAGGAGTGATACGAGGCATCCCGCTAGAGGACACCGCCCAAGAAATTCAAGACCTAGTGGTGCACAAGCACAACCCGACGGCGTTGCAGGCGAAACGAATTGGCAAGACCAGATCCGTGGTGATCGCCTTCGAAGGACCCAAGGTTCCCAATTAGGTGCGTTACGGGAACCTGCTCGTTGAATGTTCACTGCACCGCAAGCAGATCGACGTCTGCTACGAATGCGGCCGCGTCGGACACCGAATGGACGTGTGCCCCAATCCCCAAAATCGCATCTGCCGGGGGTGCGGCATCGCCAACCCGGACAAAGAGCACGCGTGTGTGCCCAAGTGCGGCCTGTGCGGCGGCAAGCATCTCACCGCCGACAGGACCTGTAAGGCAAAATTCAAGACGCCGTACGTGGTGCGGCGCCGGCGCTGGGAGCGGCGCCGGGCCATCGACGACAGTAGCCAAGAAGATAGAGGTCCTGCAGGCCGTGCCCAACGCAGCACCTCTTCGCGGAGCCGTTCGAGAACGCCGGCCCGCAAGGGCAGCCACCAAAGCCGCCAACGATCAAGATCCCGTTCCCGGGATGGCCCGAACAGAGCCGACCAGGCGCCATCGGCTGGCTCCAAGGACGGCCGCCGCTGGGAGACGATGGGGAAAGGAGGCAGTCGTAGCTCGAGCGGAAGACGCCGGGGATCCCGTTCGAGGTCCCGGACCAGATCAAGAACCCGGGTCGAGTCCAACCAACGAGGGATACTCGCCGAGAAAAAGGTGGGCTGGACCAACAGGTCTTCCGTCGCTCTAGGGGACGACAGAGAGTTCCCACCCCTCAACCCTACCCCACCTGCCCCCTCTAGCCAAAACGCCGCAACACGCCAAGAGTGCGGCGAATGTACAGAACTTAAAAGACTAATCGAAAGGCAAAACGCCCAGATTCAGGAACAGAATGTGCAGATCAGAGCACTCATGAGTAAAATAGACGCGCTAGCTAGCAACAGCTCAGCGACTAAAATAACCAAAATGAGCACGGCGCCCGAGGACACCAACGAGAAACGCAAGGTGCCGCGGAGGGACCCCCTGTCGCCCCGCCAAGAGCGGAAAGGAGAGGCGCAGCCCATGCTACAAGCATTGAATGTTCAAGAAGCGATGGACGCTGAAACCACAGCTGACTGCAAGACGGCAGCAGCGGCACCGCAGACGTCAAATCAACAACAGTAACCGCCGCAAGAGCGCAAACTGGCAGCGATACTCGCAGCCATCAATCAAATTAACGAGAATCTCGACAATATGAATGCCAGGTTAGAGGTCTTCGAGGGTCAAATAAAGATTCTGTCAGTCAAGCACGAACGACTGGCGGCGAAGACAGCGACGATCACCGTGAAGAACAAGTTCGCAGCACTAAGGAAAGAACGCGCCAATAAAGTCAAGGAATCGATCGCGTACAGGCGCGGTCGCATCAAAACGTCAAAGGAAGATGGCGCAGACGCCGAACAGTAAAAAGCAAATCCGCGGGGGGGAAACAACGATCATTTACCAATGGAATTGCAGGGGCATCCGCACCAAGGAAGCTGAGTTACAACTTCACATAGATGGGCTCGACCAGAAACCGGATATTATCGCGTTACAAGAGACACACGGCAGACCCAGACTTCCGGGTTACGTGACCTACACGGATCCGTCGGAAGGCGGGACGGCGTTACTGGTGCGCACCAACATAGCAGCCACCCAGCACCTCACCGCGCAAAAGGGCTGCGAACACACGCTGGTCGAGGTTCACACAAGGACTATTGGCAGTGCCGGAAACCTGTTTGTGATGAGCGCATACTGCAGGCCGTCACAAAGGGAGTACGACTTTGAAACAACAGTGAGCCAGGCGAAGAGGTTGGCGGGGAACAGGCCGCTCCTGGTCCTAGGCGACTTCAACGCCCCTCACACTACATGGGGTTACAAATACCAATCTAAACGAGGCAAGGCTCTAGCAAAGGCAATGGAGGACCAAGAAATGGCGCTCCTTAATGAACCGGGCGTCGCCACCCGAAAGGGAAACAGCGTCAACAGGGACACCACCCCGGACCTGTCGTGGATGGCGGGCTCCCTAGAAGTGGCCTGGCGGAACGAAGACGTAGACCTGGGCTCCGACCACAGCATCATAACTGTAGCGATCAAGGGACCAAGGTACCGGGCAGCCCTCGGCAAAGCCCGGATCACCGACTGGGACCGAATGCGCAAGCACACGGACGAAGAAAACGAGACCTCCGGAGAAAACGCGGAGGAGGGCAGACATCAAACGTACGCAGAATGGGCGCGAGAACAAAAGATCACGCTCGACAGATTTACTCAAGAAGTTGTGACAACGATGCAGACGCCCTTCGTCGATGCCAAACTAGCACACATGTGGGAGGCGCGGCACTCGCTCACGCGAAGATGGAAGCGTCAACGACGAAACAAGAAGCTCGTCAAACGTATCGCGCTCCTCAACAAACAGATCGCTGAATACGCAACCAAGCTGTGCCGAGAGAACTGGATGAGTACGTGCGACGGGCTGCAGGGAAAGCTGTCGGCGCGCAAGACCTGTTGCCTGCTCAGACACCTGATCGACCCGTTCAGCAGCAAGACCGCAACCAACCGCAACCTCACCAAAGTTCTGAACGCTTACGATGGCAACGGCCAAAGGCTCATTGAAGACCTCAAGGCGATCTACCTCAAGACGGAGAGAGGGCGATTTCCGATACCGGAGGAGTACGGGGGACCGGAAAATCCGGCATTGGATGAACCGTTCACCATCACGGAGTTATTAACAGCCATAGACGAGAGTAATAAGGCGAGCGCACCAGGAACGGACGCCATTACATACAAGCTGCTCAATAACATGAGTGATGCGGCGGCACGTGGGCTCCTGGGTCACATCAACAGAACCTGGGAAAGCTCGAAGTTGCCCTCAGAATGGAAAGAGGCCGAGGTACGGTTCATACCTAAACCCGGCAAACCTCTGACCATCGAGAACATGCGCCCCATCTCGCTCACGTCCTGTGCGGCAAGGTCATGGAACGCATGGTTCTCAGAAGACTTCACCTGGACGAAACAAATCAGATGCCGGCGACCATGTATGGATTCCGCCAGCACCTGAGCACCCAAGACGTCTTGATCAAATTACACGAATTGGTGATTAAAAGATCAACGAGGCACGCGCCCCGGGGTATACTGGCTTTGGACCTCAAAGGGGCCTTCGACAACGTGTCCCACGCCAGCGTGCTCGAGAACCTGCGCAAGACGGGGTGTGGCCGCAAGACCTACGGCTATATCAAAGATTTCCTAACCAATAAAACAGCAACTATCCGGATAGGAAATGAACGGTCAGAGCCTGTGGAGCTCGGAGACAGGGGTACCCCACAGGGTTCTGTCCTGTAGCCTCTGCTTTTCAACCTAGCACTCCTGCCCCTGCACGAACTACTCAATCAGATCGAGGGCGTGGACCACGCGTTCTATGCCGACGATATAACGGTGTGGACGAACCGCGCGGGTTCCGATGCCTGGGCGGAGGAAGCCCTGCAGAGAGCGGCAACGATCGTCCTCGAGTATGCCAGGACCTGTGGCCTGAGCTGCGCTCCACAGAAATCGGAGCTGCTCATGGTACAGCCCGGAAGACCAAAGAAAGAGCCGCCGCCAAACATAATCATCACCATCGACGGCACAGAGATCAAACCAACGCAGCAGATCCGGATACTGGGCCTGCTGTTGCGCAGCGACGGCAAGGCGCACGCAGCCGTCAACAAAATCAAGACCACATCCGAGCAAGTCCTCAGCATGATCCGGAGAGTCACCAATCGGAACAGAGGAATCAAAGAAGAAGACGCACTGCGCCTGGTGCAGGCATTCGTCGTGTCACGCGTAACGTACTCCGCCCCGTAACTCCAGCTTGCGAAGGTGAACCGCGAAACGCTGAACACGACGATAAGGAAAGCAGTAAAACTCGCCATGGGCATCCCAGTCTACTCGTCAACGCAGAAGCTGCTGGGAATGGGTGCCCACAACACGGTGGAAGAGCTGGTGGAAGCACACCTATCCCACCAGAGGATAAGGCTGAGCCGGACAGAGCACGGTCGGGCCGTCCTACGCAAGATAGGATGGCAAATTGAACAGCTACCGACAACGGAGCCACTCCCCACAACGTGGAGAGACGTTATTAAGACCAAGCCCCTCCCCCGGAACATGCAGCCGGGGAGGAACAACGAGAGACGCTCTGCGCGGGCGAAGGCACTGGCTCGACAGCTGGAAGAAGACCCCGAGGTCCTCTACGCGGACGCCTCACTTACCAAGCACGGAACCAGAGCAACGGCGGTCGTCACCACCATCGATAAACTTGTCACAGGCGCGTCGATACGGACGACGAATACAGCCGAAGCAGAAGAAGTGGCCGTGGCCCTCGCACTCGCACAACCGGGAGTGAGGACCGTTGTCACAGACTCCCAGACCGCCTACGCAAGCTACCGCAAGGGGAACATCTCTTCCATGGCACTAGCGATCCTCAACAAATGCAAATCACCGGGGCGGGCCGTTGAGCTCGTGTGGGTCCCGGCTCACTCGCAAGTGGAAGGCAACGCACTCGCCGACCACTATGCCCGAGAACTATCGATCCGGGCCGAGGACGAGCCAGGGCTACCGCACCCCGTGACAAGCTACAAAGAAATCACGCAAATGTACAGAAGCGGCAGATGTAAGCTTCCCCGTCCGCATCCGCAACTCAACCGAATTCAGCAAACGATCGTGCGACGCACGCAAGCGGGGTCGCTAGCGCATCCAGTGCTCTTGCATAAGATATTCCCAACAGAGCATGACACTTCATGCCCTTTTTGCACACGGTCAAAAGGCACTCTAGCACACATCCTTGCAGAGTGCACTAAGCCCAAGAACCCCCCACCATCCCTACCCCCCACCCTCCCCAGCCCCAACCCCCCCGAGCGATGGGAGACCTTGTTGTCCAGCCCCGACCTACCGACCCAGCTCGCGCTGGCGGCTAGGGGCCAGGAACTGCTGGACACATATGGGACCTGAGAAGAAGGTTCCACCCCATCTGCTGCCAGCGCGCACCAACCGTCACTAAGGGCTCAGCACAAAAGTTGATTCTCTCTCTCTCTCTGGCGCACTGGGCGCGTTCAGAAGTCAGGCAGCATTAGGAAGCCTCCGGGTGGTATGGAAAAATGGTATCGAGAGTGGAGAAGGGCTCACGTCCGTAAAAAAGGAAGTCGTATGGACATATCTAGTAGTCGTTGCGTGGCTGTATTGTGTACGCATATGTCGTGAACGCTCGACTTACTTTTCTAGAGTTAACTAACTTAGGTTCCCATTTGTAGGGTCGAAACTATTCTATTCAACGTACTGTAGTAGCGTGACCTTCAGTGACCGGCCCTACTGTGTGTGATCTGTACTGTGTTCTACTTTATTCTTTAGATTTGTCCTGTTGCTCTTCCTTTTCTCTTTCCTCCCCTCCTTCCTATCTTCCATTTCTGTGCTGCTGTCGCCGCCCTTCTGAAGAGTAGGCAGGCGTTGTGCCCCTTCCGGTGGCAGTTGCTAGCCTGCTCCTCGTTTTCCCTTTCCTGTTAATGTTATATATGTGTTCAAAACTAATAATAAAAACAAATAATGTCGTAAACGGAAGTGCCTAGTCCTAATTTGAATAGTAGGAGGCGATGTACTACATCGTGAGCATATCGCCTAGAGCGCTGTTAAAGATCACCGCCAGGTCACTAGTTTAGGGGTGATAGCTTGTAGTGGTGCCGTGAATAGTATTGAACTTAGTGAGAAGTTCCTGGACTACTTTAGCAAAGAACATACACCCTCGGTCGCTAAGCAGCTCGCTTGGCGCGCAGTGTTGAATAATAAAGCTCGCAAGATGAAGAGAGCAACATCAAAAACTGCAGTGGCTGGCAAAGCAGCGTTATCTACATATCGAGTTAGATGGTCGTCAGGCACAATGATTCACCGGTTGCCTGTAGGGGTGAAAGAAAGAAGCCCATTAAAAATTATGAGGTTTTACTTGCCAAAAGCACGATCTGATTATGAAGCAAGCCGTATAGTGAGGGAATCCGGAAATTTTGACCACCTGGGTTTCTTTAACGTGCGCCTAAATCTAAGTACACAGGTGTTTCGGCATTTCGCTGTCATCGAAATGCCGTCGCCGTGGCCGGTATTCGATACCACAACCTCGTGCTTAGCAGCCCAACACCATAGCCACTAAGCAACCACAGCGGGTGAAGAAGCCAATAGAGGTCTCTACTAAATCGATTGAGTGGAGCAGCAGGGCACGGCAAAGGCAGCAGTAGGCCACGCGTATACTAAGGAGATGTCTTTCGCCGCTGAGCCGTTGTGCACGAACGAATGTATACTTCTGAACGCACTTGTACTTTCCGTGCCCGTACATAATCGCTGGCGAAGTCTGTCTTAAGTTTTCAGGATGTCAGCGTGCGCGTTTTGCGGGTCGGCGTGGAAATACGTGCACAAGTTGAAGCGCCGATAGCGAGGTACTACAAGGAACCGTTTTCGACCATTGGGCGGCCGTTGCGGCAGTACAACATGGCGTTCTGGAGCGCTTAATCGGAGGCTTGTCGACGACGTGCTCGAGACATTCGTGAGAATAGACTCACTGTGCGCTCAGAGAAAACGTAAGCGAAGCTAGATCCAAGAGTCTCTGCGCTGTTCTGAAGGCGTATCGCTGAAATTAATGTCTGCAAGCGGCGGGAGAGAGTCACAATGTCAAAGAGTGCGGGCGAGCGAGAAAGCGCGTCTGCGTCGGCATCCTTACGTCCTGAGCTCATACCCGCCATTTCTATGGAATGCTTTGTAAGGTTCACGAATTGGGGCTCGTTTTACGATTCTATGAATGTTTCGTCAAGCTTTATGAAAAATGAATTCTGTTTCTGAAAAGGTTTCGCTCGTAGGTCCCCGAACCCTCCTCTGGAAATCTTCCGATGCATTGAGAAGCAATGCAAGAGAAGTACTTGATTCGAGCAGGTTTATACAAAGAAATTTCTGAAGTCGTTCTCATCTAAACGCACTGTGTTGGTTGTTACTATATCCTCTGCAAACATTGTTATTTTTGTGCTGCGTCGATAGTACAATTATTTTTAATAAAGTGCATATGTATCCCTGAGAAGGTGTCTGCTCGGGCAGTCCTTTTAAAAAAATGCGTGCTATATCACCCCTCCTCAGGCTCCTTCCTCTCTCTCTCTAGGTAAACGTGATTTTAAGAATTTTAAAGCTTAAAGGTTCCCAATTAAGCATGCTTGAGCGGTAAATGACACGAATGCAAAGGAAGCGCCTAACGGCTAAGGCGACCCCAAGGATTCTTCGTTGATTCCTGCTGGCAGAGTGAATCATGATTGGTAACCACCTTAAACGGACAGCAAAGAAATTTCTGTAAAGTCCCAACAATTACCACACATTCGTTTTTAGTAACCTCATCAGTTACCGGCGACCAATCAGAGAGGCGTCCATTGCCGGTCAGAAGCTTTGTCAAAGGCGCGATTATGGAAGCGAAGTTCTTCACCGAGCAATTAGAGCAAAGGTACAGGCCGACAAAGCGGCGAAGAGCTCTCACTGTAGACGGCTTCGGGAATTTAGCAACAGCATGAAGGTTCGCGGAGTCGGGCAGGACGCCTTCCTTTGAGACGGCCTTTGAAAGGAGTTGGAAGCTATTCATTGTGAAACTGCAGCGTTTGTGTGTTGCCTTTGCCTTGGGTTTCGTTTATTGCGTGTGCGCTGCAGTTTCATAATGAATAGATATTTTATATGCTCTAAATTGTAGCGCTGCAGTATATCTCACTGATTGGTCAGTCTACATGTACACAAAAGAAGGTGACACAGCTGTGCGTGCGTGCGCGTGCGTGCGCGTGCGTGCGTGTGTGTGTACGTGTGTGTGTGCGTGTGTTCAAAAAATGCAAGTGGCTGAAGTAGTGTCGATGAGGAGAATGACAAATAAAATACGGTTAGAAACACCTAAATGAGACGTGACAAAATTGCTGTATCTGCCTCTTAACGGCTACCTGGGCTTAAAATACCGATTGCATGTAGCAATTTGGCTCCTCTGACAAAGGGAAATAAGATGAAAGTTAGCAACCCAACTGCTATCTGGCTGTCAAAACTTTGAGGATCATTTCCAAATATTCCTTACGGCTACTGGTCATGACTGAGCATAGAGCGATTATGCGGCGAAGCACCTCGTTTCCTTCCATTTCGCATTGTAAGTGACATACACACACAGTTGTAGACACAGACGAATATTTTTACTGAACATTTGACAACGCAACAGTCAGCATCTTGACAACTGTGCACTTTTCGCGGCTGTTCTTGTGATACAGCATCGTGTTGAAGTAAGCAGCCGACGTCGGCTAAGGACGACTCACGCTGACAGTGCATTTTTTTTTCAGTTTTGCTGCTTGTTCTCTCTCTGCATCCGTGGCGTATAACGATACGATTTCGGATGCGATTTCGCGCTATAGCTTACCTGTACTGGGTGGGACCAGTAAGACCAACCTCCGTGCCCTCCAGTCTGTACAAGCTCAAGCTCTGCGAATTTGCCTTGGACTTCCCAGATGTGCATCCACGGCAGCAACAATAGCCATCGCGCACGACCACCCCATCGATACGTATCTTCAAGTCGACGCTTTAAGGATGCATATCAGACACTTCGCGCGACTTCCATCGCATCATCTCGCCTCCCTTCCTGCCACTCGACCTCGTTCAGCGTTTAGCAGGATTATTGCCGCCAACCACGGAACTTTACCATCAAGCTTCACGCCTGCAGCACGACCATCTCTACCGCTGTGGTGCCTTCATCCACTCCAGGCTCTTCTTCATATTCCCGGTATCAAAAAGAAAACGGAGATGTCATCTTTTGCCCTCAAACAAACCGTGCTTTCATTCCTTCATGACAAACACAAAGAACGCATCCACGTTTACACGGATGGTTCTGTCTGCTCTAATAGCTCAGCTGGAGCAGTGGTTATTCCCGCAGAGTCTGTCACCCTCAAGTTCAAGACGTCTCACGTAACATCATCGACGGCTGCAGAACTCGCAGCTATCCGTGCTGCTTTAGAGTTTATTAGTCACAAATCGTCACAGTCATGGTCCCTCTTATGTGACTCGAAGGCAGCTCTCCAGTGTCTGATGTCCCCTTTCAACCACGGACCAAATATGCAACTAGTGGCAGACATCCGACTACTCCACCATCAAGCAATCAACAAAGGGCACAACGTCATCTACCAGTGGATACCGGGTCATTGCGGAATTGCGGGCAATCATCATGCGGATGACGCCGCCCGATCGGCCCACGACGGTGCCCGCGTTGTACCACTACCACTGTCACGAACAGACGCAGCCACAAGTCTTCGCTCTCTCGCCCGCGAGCTTACGCAGAATCTGTGGAACACCAGTGAGTTCACGAACGAACGTCTCCACAGACTGGATCCATGTCTGCAACTCCGGCTACCACCAGGGTTACCACGAGCGGAAGCAACACTTCTGTGCCGCCTGTGGCTCGGCGTCGCTTTCACGAACTCCTATTCATTCCGTATTGGAATGGCCGACAGCCCTACTTGCGGAACCTGCGACTGCGAGGAGACGATTCAGCACCTCCTTTGTGACTGTCCCAGCTACAAAGTGCCAAGAACAGTGCTCGTAACCGCGCTCGAAAAACTGGACAATCGCCCCTTTACAGAGGAGAAGGCTCTAGGACACTGGTCCAGACGGGCTTCGGCACTCAAGGCCTTAAAGGCTTTGCTGAAGTATCTAAGGACTTGCGAATTGTGCGATCGCCTTTGAGTGTTGTATCGTGTAGTATCGCGGTACTGCGTGAATTTCCTTAATTTTTTTTTTTTCTCCTCTTCTTCTTCTTTCTCCTTTTACTCCCTTTACCCCTTTCCCCAGCACAGGGTAGCCAGCCAGTACTTACACTGGCTAACCTCCCTGTCTTTCCTCCTCTTTGTCTCTCTCTCTCTCTCTTCGGATGCTGTAACTGCTTGAAGCTTTATTCGTGCTCCAGGATGCGTTCCGTTCCAGTGACTGGTGCAAGGTAAGGCTCAACACAGAATAGCATAGGGTCTCTCCCTCGCCAGCATGTTTGAAATGTTGAACACATGGGGAGGAGAATCGCATTCGAAAGGGGTCGGAAGCAAAAAATTATATATATATATATATATATATATATATATATATATATATATATATATATATATATATATATATATATATATATATATATATATATATATATCCATTTCTGCTTGTTGCGACCTCAACAACAACAAAAAAGACAAAGAGTGGTGAGCGACAGCTTAGGGGTTCTAGCTTTTTTCGCGCATAAGGGGCCCGGTGCATCGCTCTTGTCCGTGCATGTGATTCTACTTCGCAGCCGCGGCGGAAGCGCATGGATGGAAAAAGCAAAGCAGCAGACGGTCGGGCAGTGGTCAGGGCCATGATGGAATTGCATCGATCGCTGCCTTTCTGCCGGCGCTCCTGCCGTTCTTCCGAGTTGCTTCACCTTGGTGCCAGCTCTCCTTCATCTCTTGCCGTACGCTTTCTGGACGGCCGAGCATTGAGTCTCCCTCGCACGCTCTGCATCCTTCTACGACTCCTACTCTTGCTGCCGCCAACGAACGGCGTTGCGCTTCAGTGCCCTACACCCGCTCTTCTTGGCGTTCACGCCCCTGTGGCTCGGACTCGCGGATGAGTTACACAGCCGTTGTACGGCGAGGTACAGTTTGCGTGTCCGTATTTATGGCAGGAACCGAGGGAGGAAAACGGGAAACGCATACAAATGTCGCCGTGACTCGAGACGGGGATGCGCCGAGGTAGCGGCAAACGTGGAAGATATTGTGTCGCGACCTTGTAAGTAGCTATGTGTCGGACCGGAGGATGCTCAGACGCATCGTTGTGTCGCCAGAGTGTTGGACGTATTCCGCTTTCTGGGAACCTCAACGAGGCCCGCTACGCGAAGGCGACGTTCGTGCGGAAGGCTGTTAATATTAAACGGAGAACTCGGCGTACACTTTGAGAATACCTAATACCACGGCACTGGAGTACATACTTTCGACGTTAGCACGCGCCTGCTGGAACGGAAAGGAAAAGTGTATACGGCACAGGCAAAAAGGCAATAAACTTCATCGTATACATGAATGTTGTCGTCGAAAATCAGTGACACGGGTACAGGAAGCGAAAAAGCATAAATGTGTTTTACAATATGTTCGACCTTGGCAGTCGGTATAGTATACGGGATTGTTGAGATGGGTTCATTAAGATAACAACATAATGTTCAAAAACTGATTTCCGTAGGTTCCATTGCACATTTATCTGTTATTTCGAGACTTTGTAAAAGGGCAGTTGTGTATATTTTATTTATACATACTGCTATCCCATGACACTGGGACATTGCAGGAGTGATTACAGAAGAGTACAATCAAGTACAATAAATAACAACAAAGAATGCGGTTAGGCAAATCCTTCAGATATAGTTCGTGGGACAACTACTCTAATGCGCCGTCTAAATTATTCCACAACTCAACAGCAAAATGGGAAAAAATGGAAACTTATAACAATATAAAGGAAAAAGGAGTGAAGGGCTTATAGTCAAGGGGTGCGTACGGCAGGTAACACGTGCTGTACAGCTGACAAAGGAAATGAGTGTATCAGTGCATTTGGCCAATGACAATCTTATGCAAAATGGAAACACGTTCAGATATACCCCTGCAATGTGGAGCGACAATAAACGGGAATAAGACGAGCGTGAAATATTCCGGTCGTAGCTTTCAAATATGAACCTTGTAGCTTTTTTCTCAACTTGTTCAAATCTACATACGGGGTGATCTCTTTTCCTAATGCGAGATCATTACTTGGCTCATTGTGTGACCCCGCCGTCATCAGAAAGCCGTGGCAGAAAAACGGCACACGAATTACGTCATCTCCGTCTAAACCCCACCCCCACAAAAAAAAAAAGAAAGTGGCCACGGTGAGAACTCGAGCCTCTGCCCTACCCCTAATGCTACCACTCAACCGACGAGCGTGCAATCCACTCCGCCACCGTTGCAACAGGCGCCAATGATACCTTCGAGCCTGTGCACGTGACTGGGCACCGCCTGCGGCCTGGCGGGTGATTCACTGGCCGGCAGAGCGGGCGGTTGCGGAGCGAGCACGGCGAGGTGCAGCCGCTCGCTCTTCCTTTCGCGTTTTCAGGCACCCACCGTCGCCGGAGCCCATGAGCGATGACGACGATGACGACATGCCCCCTTACCCCTCACCGCCTCCCCCCCCCACCCCCCGAGCACGCTGCAAAAAATACACTTTATGTATCTTACACCGTGACCAAAAGTATAAGGTGGATTTCGCCTACGAACCCTATGGAGAAACGGAATGTTAACAATATATGGTGCCACTCGGAAAAGTAGTGGCATCGCTCGGCAAAATAGTGTCACCGCACTGAAAAGTGGTGTCATCACGCAGAAAAGCGGTACCATCGAGAAAGAACATCTCAACGCGATGTGCGTGAAACACTAATGGGAATTCTGGAAATAAAACTCAGCTGGGAGATCGCAATATGGCCGTTTTGTCGTCTCGCGTTGTTGCGACCTCATAAGCAGCAACATTACACTCGGAAACATAACGCAGTAGCATTAAGCTCAGCAACATTTCACCGCAACAATAAATCCAGCGACATAACTCGGCGACAAGTAATGCTTTCCCGTTTACACATCCTAAGAATTGCTTAGGTTCCCCCAGAGTTTTTGTTTTGTTTTGTTTTCAACCACAGAATTATTTTACAAAATCGCCTCTGGCAGATTGCGTAATTGTAGCCCTTGAGCTGCAATGCCCAAAGCGGCGGCCATAGCTCACACTTGAAATCGAAATGCATAACGGACTAATCAAATCAAATAATTAATTACCTTAATAATTCATTTATGGCATCTATTGAAATTTACGAGTTGTAGCCGGTGAGTTTGCCAGGCATATCCACTTAGAACGAATTTTGAGTATGATAGCGGGTTAGAAATATGAGCCATCAAACTAGAGGGAAAAGGCGCTGTTCCCCTTCTTTAGGCAAATGTCTTTTTTATGTATTGAAGCGCAGAAGTAAATGGCACAAAAGTGTCAGGCCGCGACGATATCGCAGCCTAGGCCAATCTAGGCCAATCGCGTGAGGCGAAACTGAATGTCGACCTTTCGAACGCGTACAAGATAGCGGCCCAGTCGTCGCTTTTTGTAACACCTAAACCATAGAGAAAGAAATTTCAACAAGAACGGACGCTCCCATAGAGCCCAGCGGCCGAATTCACTGTAGCACACCAATCGGGTGGTATTAACTCCTTCCGGTTTCGGTTTTGGCGCACGCGTTTTGAACACCAGTTGGTACACGCCGCGCCGCCTCCGCTGTTCGGCGCGGCATTTTTTTTTTCGCTTCTGCTGAACCCCGCGTGGCCTTGACGTGGAATCGTTTCATTATTTAGTAAAAATGATTGCGAACGACCTTTACAACGCTCCGCCGTATCCGTCAGGTGAAATTTCATAAAGAAAACTCAAGACGTCTTCTGAAATTATAAACTGTTTATTTTTCTCTATATAAATACTCGTTCCGGGCTTCTTCTACATTCATCCAAAGTTGGGACACCATGTAAGCAGCAGTCATTGCCGTACGAAGCTCCACCGGATGCCATCAGCTGAAAGAAAGTAAAGTACAAGCATGTATCATTTTGGTATATTGACCTAACACGAGTATTGCGTGTAGAGGCGAAACGTGCGTAAGTGGTGAATGAGCGGCATTATAGATAAATTCACTTTTACGTACATTTGTCAGCAAAGACTCCTCCCAAACAATGCCATAAAATCTGAACAAAACATCCGATCTTCAAGCACCCCTCCCTTTCCGGGCATTATTTCCTGCACCCTAAGTGTGCAAATACACGGGTGACGGCGCGTTTCCAAAACAACTTGGCCTCAGTCGACGCGATGGTACGCCAAGTACACAGAGGTGGCTACAACACAGGCTCAGCAAGACCATGTTACACGCTCGCAGAATGCCTTCTAGTCGCACTCAAGACACATTCGTGGGTGCAAAGCCTGTTTTCAGTCGCTCAGAATATATAAATGTCATGTTCTTGAGCTCATCCGTGTTATCTTTTACGCGTCCTGCCGGCGCAAGCAACACTCCCGTGTTATCACTCTCGGCAATCGCTCGTCGCGTTTTCGACAAGCGTGAGTACCGAAATAACGTATATGTTGTTGCAGGGCTATAAAATGCGTCACAAACTTGTCCCACTAAAATTCAGTAAGCGCAAAACTAACTCACTATGGCTGGCTTGCTTTTTTGCTAACAGCTTCACAACCCCAGGCGCGGCGAGCATGCCTCAAGATATACCAAAAAGCTACCAAATAAATTACAATCCTTTTTTGGGTCAGAGAATGCGTCACGAACTTCTACCAGTATATCCCTTTTTTCTGATGCTCGCGTCAACTAACGGATGGAGTTGAAACTAGGCGTGACGTGTTTCCTGTTGCCAGTTTTTGAAGAGTGTCCCCTCTTGTTGAATTTCTTTCTCTATGCCTAAACTGGCACGAGTCACCCACCTGTAAAACGAAGCAGAAGAAACTAACGATCGCAAGACATGCCGCTGCCGGACGCACTGAATGGAAATTCTGTCGGCGACGCCTTTATAAGCCGGACAGACAACGTAGGCGTCGTTCCAGTTGCACGCCAAGTGAGGTAACGCCAGCCCAGTAATAGACCAGATGATGGCGAACAGTTCATAGAGGTGGTCAGCTTCGGGCGAGTGACTCAGTGAAGCGGGACACGGTGAACAACAGGACTGATTATATCAGTAAAACGGCATGAAGTGAGCTTCGTGGGACGAAGGAAACCTTCCCAGACGATAGTGGCGACCAGCGCTTGCGGCATCCTGCAAATAGAGGAAGAAACGAACAGTGCAAGCCACGCTACTGGCGGACCTATTCCTTTTTGCTTTTTGTTTCTTTCGTCTTTTTTTCCTCCTTTTCTTTATCGTGCGCGCAATTTTTTGTGACCCTCGGGGCACTGCATGAATTCTGTTCTTTTAGATGTCCTGCCTGGCGAGGTGTACATGCAGTGTAGTGCAGATAACTTTTTCATGAAAGAACTAGAGAAAAAATACGTACATTCATCTGATAAACCTTTTTATTCATACATGCAGAGCACATAAGTAACGGAGCAACTCCGTCAAGAGGCTGGTTTAATTTAAACCCTCTAAGAAGGCAATGCAGGCACGCATGTGCTAGTGCTATGAAAATGGTCCAGCATTGCTTCTTCACTACAAATGAAGTGTGGCGGTCATCGAGAGGCTGGTATGAGAGGCATTTGGATATACCTTTTCTTGCCGGTCACGTAGTACACACCACTACGTGTGGCGCATCGTGTTCTAAGAATGCGGTGCAGGCTTGACCGTCCTTTACGCGGAGATTGCTGCCATATTTAGTGCCTCGCTAGTGCGCGCGATTGTCGGTGACTACGCATCACTTGTCGGTACACACCACTTGTCTTTTATTTTCAGTTCATAGCGGAAAGCAACGAGAAAAGGCCGCCGGTAGCCATGCAGCCCACAAGCTGATGTGCAAGGTGATTAATGACATCGAAATAAATAGTGGGGCAGTAGGGGATAGAGACAATGAAAGCAAGAGACGTAGAAGAAAACGAGCAATCACCGCCAGCTGCTGCGGCTTAGACGTATACGGTGCACAACGAAAGAGCGCAATATATACACAGAGCGTCATGATTAAAATGCTGGCGTTAAAACGCTGTGCAGGCTGAAACACTGCTGTGACGTACCCACGGTCTCGCTCCCTCGCAGTACCGACTGCCTGTGCAGCAGCCTGGCGCCTCCTTAATGAGCTCTGCCCGATGTTGGGACGTGACGGCCTTCTGGGCGCTCGACCGGCCACCGGCGCGCGCCGACACAGAAGAATGGGCCACGCATCCGTCTACCAGTGTGTGTGGGCGGCAGGCGGCTCAGGGCCGATTGTTACGCCTGACGTGCTCCTCTTGCCAAGTCCACAGCTAGTGAGGCGCAAGCGTCCTGCTCAAGGAGTTCTGCGCGGCCCGAGATCGGCACCCATAACGCGTGGCCAATCACTCGAGGTGACGCCAAGAGCCGTCGCCCGAGACGGCCGCATGCAATACCTCCGATGAAAACGCGTTGGGGGTGTACTTACGCTGACCTATCACCCGTTGCGCGCTACGTTAGAAACTATTTGTTTAAGTTGATGTATTCGTGCGTTATGTGCGAAAAATGCAGCCGTAAGTCTCGCGCTTTCGTCGCCCACGGCGTCATAGCCACTGTCACTTTGGCATGCCGGCTCTTTCTGCGCGCCTTTTGCCGCATCAAGGGCAACGAGTCAGGCTGCAGCTCAGAACGAAGGCGAAAACGGAAAGAAGCCTCTGATGCGAATATCCGCAAGTCTCAAGCATGCCATATTCACCGCGGTATGGCGCATCGGCCGGCTGAGAGGAGCCAGGTTCAACAGGTTCCCTTTCAATATTGCTTTTTAATACGACAATTTTCACTAGCCTGTCTCCGTCTTAAATCTTTATTCGCTTCTCCTTAATCTAAAGAAAAGATAACATAGGCACCTTTCGGGGCTTATCTTGTTTCCCCACAATAATCTTCGCCAATCCTGCTTGCATTTTCTTTCTTTAACGCTGTGCTTCCGGTATACTTTCTGGTCACGAACGGCATGCGCGTATCAGCAGGACCTAACTTTCCTGGCAGCAAAGTAGCCACTGGAGATGGTAAAAAAAAAGGAAGTGTGCGCAAGATTGAGAGCGATTACTGTCGGGGGACAAAATCAGATCCAACGGCGGTAAAAATTTAGAGCGCCTACCACTGGTTCCGTTTGCCAGCCAAAACCGCTCAGCTGGCTTTTCTTGGTTTTACCTCCAAGCTAACATGTGAAAAGATTGAAACTATCGAGCGTGGAGACAGAAGTTACAGGGCGTAGGGCAAACAAGCTGCGGATCAGAGCTACTGATCCACCTTATCATGGCTTATACTTGAAAAGCATGAAACGATATATTATTTACATGTTACCAGTATATAGCCTGCGCCCGCTGTTGCATCTAGAAGCAAAATACAAGACATAAGAAAAACGTGCAGTACCAGTTTTTTTTTTTGTGCATCAAGTAGCGCGAATTTAAACGCTAGACGCATGAAATACAAATGTCGAGACGTTCGAGACTCGTTTCCACAAATCCAATCGTAAACAAAGATGGTTCGGAATAACTTAAGCTATACCTAGTTGTCGTAGCGAATGAGGTGATACCTAAACTATTGATAGTGGCAAAGAACTTCTTGTGCCTCTAGCATGAAGCATGTAAGTAGGTTTCTTTTTTCTTCCTGGGATAAAGGTCAGTAAGCTCTTTTTACGATGCCTCTTCACTGCTGAAGAATTCTGCCTTACGGTGGAAATTGACTGTGATGTAAAATGTCTTGACAGTTTACATAAAAAAAAAAGCACTAAAGACGAAGACGAAGGAACACATACGACAGAACTGGCGGTACTTCCTTATTTCCCTTATCTCCTGTCGTATGTGTTCCTTCGTCTTCGTCTTTAGCGCTTTTTTTATGAAAACTGTCAAGATGAACCAACTCGCCCAAATCAAGGTATTCTTAAAAATGTATATTTTGGCGCCGACAGCGGATCGTCACTGCCGTCGTCGGCGCCACGTCAGTTTATTTACTAGTATTTCTGGATAAGTCAACCCCTAACTAGCCTATCTTCTCTTGTTTGCGCATCGTACTAACGAAAAACCATGTTGGCACTATTCTCAACATGCTGGCAGGAAGTGCGCGGTGTAGTGGACGCTTCTCACACTGTTGGGGGAAACGATACTGTGGCGCGTTCAATAAACAGCACTGAATAATGACAAACACCTTATCTGAAACCTTCTTGTATTGTCCGAATTTCTTGTCGCAACCACTGCGAGTGCTTTATTTCAGGGCATGCTTTCCGCAAAGACTAGGTTATATTGCAAATTCCTTCCTGGCAGGGTAGAAAATCGGAGTTTTTTTCTGGTTACCCTATAGCTTCCTGCCTTTCCTCTGTTCTGTTTCTCTCTACCACTTTTATAAAAGTGCACATTTTTACAACGATAGGTAGCTGCCGCTTGTTTAAAATTAAGTAATCGTAAGAACACTGAGCATTTAACTGCAGCACCAGGCTTTATGCTATACATGATGCATCACGGCGCCTTTTCAACGCATTCCACAAATTTCCGTTCCGGCAAATTTTACTCCGATTGGTGTCAACTTTAGGTCACATGAAGAATATTTAAAACATCTGAGCTCTGGCGGCCAGGTATTCATTATTTAAGGTGAAGAGCAGCGGTTACCTTAAGAAGCAAAATGTGCACCTTCATAAACGTTACAGTGTTGAACGCAAGCTTAGCATTAGCGCGCATTTCAAGAAATGTCGGGTGCACCAGCGTCGTCTCAAGTCGTGTACCACAGCCATAGGAGGCTGTTGTTAGACAGTGCATGGGCGTTTTATCAACAGCATCATAAGGGTCTTGACGGGAGCAAGCCAATGCGTTAGGACGAACGATTAGTCTGACCGGCTGCAGGTGATCGGGCAAACGCGAAAGTAATATTTGGTTGCTTTGCAAAATAAAACAAAAGTGCTAGAAGCAGAGCTGACTGTCACTTTGCGACATAGCTGACACCATCGTGGCGCGTCGCCAAGCCGCGCTGGCACTTAGTGTCACGCGCCCGGCAGATCATAGCGACGCCTTCGACGTGTGCTGCCTTGCTGATGGCCACTACCGACTCCATCTGCGTACCAATCCGAAGACAACGCTAGTTCGTACGTGCGCACAACAAACGAGCCACACAACGTCGTGCACCTTGCATTTGTCATGTGGGAGTGGCAGACATGTTCACTCTTTGTGCCTGGCCGAACAAACATCTGTGTTTATTACGAGTGAGTTGCGACAATAATAAGAACATGAAGAAAGTTGCTGCAATAATTTACCGACACGTGGCTCCACTGTTTGACGTGCGATATGGCAGGCAGCAGACCTTAAGGGTTCAGATGGGAGTGAGGACTAATCTGTAGTTTTACTTCTTGTTCCTGTATCAAGTTCTATCAATATATAAAATTCTTTTAAAACGAGCAGCTAATTATATCTTCGAATCTCTTCAACAACGAATGCAGCATTAACATATTAGTTTCGCTACTGATCACAGCACGGAACGCAGAGCCACTATGTCATACGAACATAAGGACTCCTCGAGGGCTGTTCTTTGAATGAACAAGTACTTATGTTTTATGTGCTAAATATTTGTTTCAAACGATCCGGCATTTATTTGCATTCAACATGCGATTAGGTTGCTTCTTTGCGTTCGTAACAATGCTTATCGTTGGGAGTTGAACCATTGGCTGAAGCGTCATTGCGATAGTTCACTCTATATTTTAGTTTCATTTAAACGGTATTCTGGAAGATGCCGAGCTTTGGCTGTAATTTAAGAAAAACATAAATTAAGCTAGTAAGTTAAGGTATGCGCAGATAGGTTCGAGAAACAACAATGCATCCATGTCGCAGAATGCAGGGTAATACGCTGGCAAAGAATAACGGCTCGGTGTTTTTGATATGCCCAAATAATAAGTATTCGAATAGTATTAGATGTGTATTGGATGGTATGTCATGACTATTAAATTCGTATTTGATTTGCTTTTGAAAAAGATGGCGAACATGAATGTTCGCGTGCCTTTAGTTTGACATCTACCTTGTCATTCTAATAAAGTCAAAGAAAAGATAGGCGAAACTGCCAATTAATTTTTTTCTCGTGATTGCTCACTTCAGTATCCGCCCCCATTGTGCGCGCTTACTGCCTATTGGGGTTACGCACGTTTGGAGAAGCTCAACGAGGTCTTGTGGCGGTGGCGGTCACTATGAGAGCTCGTCTGTATACGCATTACGTGAGCGTATACAGACGAGCTCCGATGGTCACAGCAATCCGATGGTCACAGCAAGCTGTAGCCTAGCGGCACAGCGACTGACCTTCAAGCAAGCCGGACGAGCCAACGCCGTTTAGGTGCCTCGAACTGCTCATTTTCTGTGAATAGCGGCCAGCATCCACTGGTGTCCGTTGCCGGCTCCATAAAAAGAAACGCACGAAAAGCTACGGGCGTTTATCATGATAGTGAGGAGCTGTCTGCAAGGGCACATATGAGTGCGAGAGCCTCTTTAATGCGTCGAATTTCCGCTGCACAACGTTCTACAGGCACACATTCAAGGTCTCAAAGATTACGATTTGCTTTAACTCTGCCGATGCTATCGATTGCGCATCTTCTCAATCTGGAGGCGGTAATGGTATTACGGCGTCTCGAGGTGCAATCTTGCGCGAAATGCGTGCAGTAGTGACATTGGGAGTAAGGCTGTTCAAATTTTGACTGCACCGAAGTTTGAGCGTCCGAGAACTTGACCCGCCCCCTGCGCAGTCGAATGCCCTATAGGAACTTAATGCGCGCGACGGCGAACGGCGCGAAAGTGTACGTACGCATGACTGAAATGCTCAGCGCGTGTACTTGGCGCGTGCAACTCGCACTTTCACCGTCTGGCTCTGTGCTCTTGCTTCATCCTTCTTCGCCTTGATGAGGGCAGGTGTAGCGAGTAGACTTTTTTTTTTCCTTCCGTTTGTTGACACCTCTCGGCTGAGCGCGCATCCTTGGTTCATTGTCAGGGCCACGCCGATTCTGGCACGAAGACGGCTTTCGCAAGCAGGCTGCGTTGAGCATCCGGGCCAATTATACCCCGCGCATCTCTCGGAGGCCGGCCGCGGGGGAATCCCGCGCGCTTGCTCAGGAGGCGCCGATCGTCGCAACTGCGTTCCCGGACGGACAGCACGCGCTTCCTGGTCGTATTGCGAGGGGCGCGCAGCTGGGGGCGGGTCTCCTCCTTCGCCTGACCCCGAGGCCCCTCCGAGGCACGCCGCGCACGTGTACGTCAAGCGGGGCCTCTCCTGCCACCATCCCTCCTCGCTCGCCGGTGACGCGCGAGACGCGTGTCGCACGGAGTGGCTTCCGGGACTTTGTTCTGCGTCGTACTTCTCGACATGCGCGGCGACACTGTCACAGAGGGAATCCACTCGCGATTGAAGTTCTATAGTGATACACTGATGATACGCGCCACAGCGATGAGAACCTTGACACACTGACCTCGCTTTATAGTGTGACGCTCCTGGAACGTCTACTGCATTATTAGCCACGTGGCGGATAGGCTCCTGGCTGAATTTTTTCCCCCCAACTTATCTAGCTATTCGTTGCAGCTGAAGGCTGTACCTTAAGCCGCGAAACAAGTGTTGCGTCAGAGGGTCGAAGCAAAAAGATTATTGCAGAAAGTTGGGCGGGCTAGTTGTAAATATGATATTACTGAACACTTCAAGCACTTATTAAGAAGAGAACGGAAACAAGGCAGTCGGGTCCCTTTGTCTTGTTCACATTCTCTTGTTTCTTATATAAGCGCTGGAAATATTGAACTATAAAACAAATACTGAAGCCCATGGATTCATATTTCTGAAGCCATGCAATCATAAACGCATGAATAACTGGATGAAATTTTGCGCACAGAAAGATAAAGGGGACGGGAGGGGGCATAGGGGGGCCTGACTCACAAGGGACACTGCAGCAAATACTGTTTGGTTTACTTGGACTGCATCAGGTGTTTTAAGCTTTTATCCAAGCCTGAGTTAAACACGGCCCGCATTGACTAAACTTCTGGGCCCGTAGTCAGAAAAGGTTCTACACTAAAGAATTGTTCGTAAGAGCACATTTCAGCCAATTATGATACTGCACATGTTATTACCAAAGGTCATCAGCCAATGACAAAGAGCACTTACGAACGAACAGCTTTGTTAATTAGCACCCTGTCATATGCACGTGCATTTCTTCATTGGCTGGTGTTTCGTGCTTTTGCATTCCTCCTAATGGCGGCCGTGGTGCCTCGAGCACGCAATACTGCTCTCTATTGTGAAACCAATAGAAAGATTTGAATCTTTCAGTGTATGAACAGTTTTTTTTTTTAGGGGTCTAGTGCTGTGGTGAGCGTAATACGCGACTGCTTATTTTATAGCGAAACTGTCAGTGTGACTAGAAGCGCTCGGAAACGTTATATGCGTGTTTTCAGAGAGCCCTGAGAGAACTGAATAATTCATGGAGTTTATATTTAAAGAAAACCTGCAACATCATAGGCGTGATGTGCGGGAAAGTGTTGAAGTGTACTGACTAGATAGGGGCTGAATGAAAATTCCCAGACCCTCGCTTTTTGTCCGCTCAGAGGCGTTATTACTATGTGTGACACTTGCAAAGTTTCTCCACCACCCTAGGAGACCCAGAGACGGTAGCAATTCAGTACTTCTACAAAATAGGAGCAATGTTAAGAGTCACGCGTACCGAAAGTTGGAAGTGTACGTGTAATTTAAATAGAGTCTTTGTATGAAATTAGTTCAAGAGCGTTCCATAGGTATACAAGTGTACATTACGATCCACTCCGGACGCCTACCCAATGTCCTGAAAGAATTCAATATGCCACAAAGTTGAACTTCCTAGAAAGTTGGGAACAGGTTATGGACAATTTGTGGCAAAAGTTTCAAAACAATGAGTCTATACAGATCTTGACAAAAAAAATAAAAAACATTTTTTTTCATTGCTTGAAACCGTCGCACGGCTGTTATCAGCTATGTTTCCCAATGTCTTGACAACACTCTACTTTACACCGAGTTTGAATTTGATTAAAATTACTGAACGTTAATGTTCTCGTTAGTTTCATGCGTTATACGACGTTCGTAGTAGGTTTCCTCGGTGTCATCGGTGCACTAAGCGCGGTACCTTGCTTAATTGGTGAAAATAAGGCGCTGTCAAAGGGTGAAGTGTAGGCGAATTAGTAGGTGTGTGGGTTAGTTACAACTTTTGCAGTAAGATTATGTATTGAAGCTCTCCAGATCGTCATAAGTGGGTTTTACAGACATTAGCTCGCTATTCTGAGAGAACTTTCACTACCATCAAAATCAAGCTTGGTAAAATTGCTGGGAACATTATGACCACTGAGCCTGCGAAGTTAAGTCTGTGTGGATAAACCACAGCCACTGTAAAAGTTCATGAAATGCTCGAAAGCATTATATGGCCGTTATTTGCTATGTTTACCCATGTACCGAGAGAACTATCGGTCACATCGACTTAACATCTGGTGAAACTAGGGGAATGTAGTGTGTAATGTATAGCAAAAATTAAAGTGTGGCAAAAAAAATTGCGAGCTGCGCAAATAATTACTGAACACTCGTTTTCTCCTTAATTTAATGCGATATACAACGCTCGCGCAGTGTCCTTGGTGAAAGAAACGAGCGAACTTGTCTATATTCCGCAAAAATAGTGGGCATGTTATGCGTGATATGTAAGGAAAGTTCAAAGTGTATGGTTCAATTACAGCGTTTAATTAAGCCAGCTCTCCTGGGATAACTTAAACAGTCCCCAAGACCAAATTTGGTGTAAATGGGGGAACATTATAGCTTATGTACGTGAGAAGCTAAAAGTGCATGTGTGAAGTACGGCCTTGTCAAAAAAAATTTAAGAGCGCAGCTCTTAAGCGCCCGTTCCTGCGTTGAACGTCGGCGTGCCTCGGCGTCGTAGGCGCAACCGAGTGAACGAGCAGAGCGAAGGATGAAAGAGAGTGCGGAGCGCAGTGGGGGATGAAAAGCGAAAAGAGTGCGAGGAGGAAACTGGAGGAGGAGGCTACAGTGAAAGCATGAGGCGGAAAGTGGAGAAGGAGGTTATGGAGAAAGCGTGAGAAGAAAAGTGTAGTGCCGCTATGCGGCGACGATGGCTACGAGATGGCGCCAGAATAGCGCGCGTCGTCTGTTCACCGATGGCATGCGGCGCGCGCATCCAACGCTACTATATACGAAAATCAAGCGCTGCATTAGCGGAGGTCTGTTTGCGGCGGTTGCTGTGAATCGCGCGCACGCATCAACCTTGCGCTGTCTCTCGCGATCTCCCGACTACCCAGGCAGCCGCGCTACACTTCGCTTCGTTTGCAATGTGCCGCACGAGACAGAGTATACGCGCCCGCCAATATGTCGTAATATGAAACACATACAGAGCTGCGCTCAAATTTCGCATTAGGTGGTATCGTAATCATCGGTGAATTTCTTTAACCAAGTGCTCGAAAGCGCCAGATATACGGACAACGTTGGAAACTGGGGAATATGTAATATTGGTACAACGTTTTCAAGTGTGTAACTGCAGGCAACTGGAGTTCTTAATGTAACTGCTGGAAAGAAATAGCTTCGCTGGAAATCTGGCTGCGATCTTGTAAGGTCGCACAAGTCTGCCGTCTTTAAAATCAGTCAGTGGGAGGTCACTTGCTAAAATCGCATGGAAAGAAAATGTGTTAAACTATTGTCGCTTATATCTTCGCAACTGTAGTACCCAGGTGCCTTATTTTAGTATCGTTGTGTAGAGGATATAAGCATTAATATATCATGCATGTGTCGTGCGCACAAATAGTGCCATTGTCGCGCCTCTCATGACGCAATCGCAGCTGAATTTAGCCTCTCACTTGACGTTCAGAGAGGCATGGCTCGGCTATTCACTTGTCCATCTGAGCGGGAGTAGTCGCGTTTGAAAAAGCTCACTCAGCCATAGTAGGTATAAGCCATCAAGCTCAAACCTGTGCTTATCATAACTTATAAGGTGGACAAATGGGCCACTTTTTCTTTCTTTTCCTTTCTTTTTCTTTCTTATTAAGAAATTTCATGCTCGTTCGACTACGCATTCGACACGTAGAGTTCAGAAATGGCGTCAAGAGACTCGGGCAGTAAGACAGAGTGGTATCCAACTTATGTGGCCTCGGCATAACATGCGCGTCTCCATTGGGAGCGCAAGCGCCTGAGATTAAGCCAAGCGATGCAGGACTCCCAGCCATGTACGAGTACTGCGAGTTCGAGCGGCGCAGGACAGTCGGGAACCACCAGCAGGGGGTCATTTCTTTACCTTAGTGCCCAAACACCCTCTGCAAAACAAGCGGGCCTACTACGAATACGAAGCGAGCACGAATGCAAAATTAGACCATAAGACCCCTGCTAGCTCCAACACAAGTCAGGCACGTATGATTTCTAATACGTGAGTGAATGTCATTCGTGTATTTGGTTACGTCATTTCAGTACCTTAGTACCCATACACACCTGCAGCACGCACAAAACGTGTCACGTACCCCACAGCGGCTGCGTCTCTGATACAGGCTACACGATCTCTTTTTTTTTTTCGTCATGAAATCGTGGCACAAAATACCCAGTCTTGGCTAGTATCTGGCTACTGAGCAGCATGAAGTGCGATACGCGACATCGGATGAAATTTTAAAAGAATGTTCTAACAACCTGTGCTGGTCTTATCAATCTAGGATCTCGACCTCATATCTCCAAGCTGCGTCTTTTTCACAAGTTCTTTCATGCGCCACTTCAAATTTCGGCTATATTACCGTCTCATCACCCGTCCAACCGCATTAACCACAGTAAGCCATGTAGCATCCCCCAGTGCAGGCTACCTCCCATCTACGCTCATTTTTTGCAAAAACCGCAAGGAATTGAAACGATCTGTCTGCCAACGCCCCGCACCACTTCGACCCACAGCACTTTAAGGCTGTTCTCGAGTCACTGTTCTGTTAAGCTCAGCCTGATGTAACACCCCATTTCTGAGGCCTTTGAGGTATAATAAACGAAATGAAAACAAGAAGTGAACAAGGTAACTGACCTACTATTCACTTTCAAACTAGCATTGTTTAAGTTAAAGAACTTCATTGCTATTGGTAGCGAACACGTAGCCACCCGACATAACTAGTCGCAGTGATTCAGTGGCTACGGCGCACTGCTTCTGAGCACGAAGTCACCGGGTCGAGTCCTGGCAGATGCGGCCGGTGTTTCGACAAAGACGAAATGAAAAAAAAAAGAAAGCTCGTCCCGACTTACATTTCTATGCACATTAAAGAACCCAAGGGGATCAAGATTAACCCGGAGCTCTCCCCTCTGGTGTCTCTCATAGACTCATTGTTGCTTTAAGACATTAAACCTCATGGACCAATCAATGGACAAATCATGGACCTCATGGACAAATCAACCGCACAAACTGCTCTTCATATTCCTTCGAATCAAGAAACCACAAGCTTCAAAAAAGTGAAAAATAATCAAGTAGGCAGAAGCATTAAGCAA